>NW_016909129.1:86271-126471 GCF_001483705.2 Eufriesea mexicana
TTTTTTTTTTTTTTTTTTTTTCAAAAGACTTGACCCCGAATGCTAGAAACTGCACGCGTGTAACGCTTCCACCTTTGGCACGGCGTTCCTTTCTACGGGAGGGACGGACTCCAGGGACGGAGACCTGGTTAAAGGGTTAAAACCGTGGAAATCGGTAGGTCGTGGGTGATCCGACGAAAGAGAAAAATCTGTGGCCGCTGCAATTTTAACCCGTCTCTGTTAATTACCCTATCAGCCGTGTTAAAGGTAACAAGCCGATAAGGGAGGAGGACAGTCCCGAGAGCCGATATTTCGGTACGGCATACTAAGCTTGTGCGCGCGACATGGACCTCGAAATGAACGTGAAATAATAATTACCTAATTACGTACAACTCACAGGGGTGTATTAAGAGGATTTCGCGTTCTCACGGCGGATGTAATCCCCGATGAAATTTATACGCGTACCATCCACGGTGTATCGAACCGACGAGAACGACTTTCGGATCTCGTTTCGCCCGCGCAACCCACTCTCTCTTTCGCCCCTGTCTTTCTCCATCTCTCTCTCTCTCTCTCTCTCTCTCTCTGATCGAACTAACAAAAAGAGAAAACAAAAACGGGAGAAAAAAGAAAAAAAAAGAAGGAAGGAGAAAAAAAAGATTTCGACACGAATTACGTTGAATTTTTCACGCGTTTGAACCTTGTATCGCGATTGGTCCGTATCGGGACCGAACGACACCGTCCTCTCTTATAACTAAAATCAAGCACTTAAGCTAGAATCGATGAACACCATTGACCCGGTTTGCCAGAAAATTTGTTGCCCCGTAGCTAGGCGAATTCAGCAAGATCGCTCCGTATGAAAGAGAGCAATTTCCGTTTCTGCAAATCGTTCGCGTGCCTCTCGTTTCAACGACAGCCTCGATGGAAGGGGCGTTGGCAAGTTTTTCTCTTTTTTTATTTTTTTGTTTTTTTTGTTTTTTGGATTAACGCAAGCGTAACATGTACGCGATTGGACGTTAGAGGGAGACCTGTGGGGGGGGGGGGGCAAGATCGTTGGAAAACGAAAAGCTACACGCATCGCACACGTATCGCGACATCGATTTTCCTTATATCGTTGCACCGACGTACAGCGTGGCGCGTGTATCGCGTTTAATAACGTTTCGATAAGGGTAACAACGAAAGGGATATTAAAACCGGCGCGCTATTAGAATTCGAATTAGAATTCATCCTATGGCCGATGACTCCGGGGTTGTTGCGGAACAATCGCGCTGGAAACCGCGACGGAACACGAGGACCATGGAAATCCTACGCGGTGTCGCGATCTCTGCGAGAGGTGCCATTTTCTACCGCACGGAGGAAAAACCTGAAATTTGATTTCCATTGTTCCCGGCACTCTTGAAAGCGGGATAATGGCGCCTCGTATCTTAACGACGATTCGTAATAGGAAATTACGCGCAGCTGTACTGCAACGTTTTACATAGAAACCGCACATCTGCGGTTAATGTCACAAAATCCGGTGGTCAATGAAAAGCCGTTATTAAATAACGGTCGTTACCATCACGCGCTAATATCGCGCGAACATTCGTGCAAATAAATTCACGATACGCACATGTCGTACGCGTCAGTGCTAACCGTCGATTGCTTAAAGCAAATACGGTAACGCGCATTCGCGCTCGGTTCCCGTGCAAACTTCCTCGTTCGTTTTCTTTCGCGAGTTGGCGGATTCATCGCCGAGTAGATTTCGCCCGGTTTTATATTTTCTTGATAACGCCGGGAAACTTTTCCGTGGAATCAGTACGGAGCGCGCGGTTCGTAAGTTACGGCGGGGAAAGTTAGACGAGACCAAAATGCGAATTCGAGAGTAACGACGACGCAGTTGATCAAAGGACGTAAACTAACCGGTGATTAATCGAGTTGCACTCGTGAGCGGACCGAATATTCTACAGGCTTGGTTTTCGTCTATCGGTTTTCCCGCTGTGTATCGCGAATTTTCCAAATCGCGTTATCCTTACGTCTCTTATCCGTCGTGCGTGCGCCGTTCGTTAGGCGATCCTGTCAAAGCGTTCCGCAGTCTCCGCGTGTATCGCTCAAACAGCCAAGTTTTTATCCGATATTTTCGACGAAACGAGGCATCGTAATTTCCCTCGTTAGCGCGAATTATCCGCGAATAGACGTTGCGCGAAATTTCCATAAACGCGTCGCGATAACGAGAACCCTTCTCCGCATTTTCAAAGGCAAAACTGGCCCGACTAAAAGTGAAACTTGTTACGCTATCGGAAACTTCGTTTTCCTTATCCCTCGCTTATTATATTTAATATCCGGCATTTGCTTGAAACGCAAATGCATCGGTACCACGCGCGTACCGACAGTTTTGTCGGTGCTATCATCCTTCCGAAACTCGAGCACGGTGAAAAACCTTGCATCCGAACTTTGCTTGCAACTTTTCCAACGGCGAACGATCCATCGATCCAGTCGATTTACGCACGGTTCCTAATTAATCACCCACCGTTTTTGTTTCGAAAATGTTTCGCGTCCAGCCAACGCGTACGGTTTTTCTTATTTTTCCACGATTTTTCATCCGAGCCACGTCCGTTGTCTATCTTTCGCGGCAACCTACATTTCGCGATAATTATGTTTGCTCGTAGTCACGAATCTCTCGCTCACCTGCAAATTCTTCTCGAATTCTTCTCCAATTCTTCCCGAATTCTTCCGGCGATACTCGGAGATTCCTTACGATAATCCACCTTCCGTCCTGCAAAAAAAAGAAAGAAGAATCTGCGATGAATTTTTAACGAGCATTTATCCAATTTCGAATAATTAAAGCAAAAGGATCGAAGGTGGAATTTAAGTCGGGCAAGAACGCCTGGCAGAGATGTAAGTGCACCTAACCGCGTTATAAAATTATGCGGTTAACGTTTTCGCAAAGAAGCGCGTTTAACAGCCATAAAACAAGACGCTTACAAAGCGGCCTAGTTGAAAATGGTAGAAGAGAAAAGTGGTGTACGTTGACCGATGAATCGCCCCAAGGCGGTTGAAGTTTTAATTAATCGGGAGTACGAGCCACGAGACATTTTTATAAATTTACCTTTGCTTTTTCCTTTATCCAACGAGTTTCCCGACAGCTTTGCAGAATCAGCTTGACCCTAATAGCATCGAGCTACCCGAACGGTAACTGGCGACGAACTTGAACCGCTTCGCATTGCGCCACGCGTTCATTACGTTTATCCGAGGAAAAGTTTCGCGCTTAGAAACCTATTTTCCACGTCCCACCGGTCGCCATCGTTCCCGAAACAGCTCGATCCCGATCCCGGTCCCGTCCCGGTCCCGTTCCCAGTTCCCGTTATTCTCCACGAATCGCGGCTACGCGCGACACCTTTGCCCGAATTCCTCGAGATCGATGCGAAAGGTCTCTCTGTTCGCCTAAACCGGATACGATTATCCGACCGTCTTACGAATAAATGTAGGGCGAACCGATGCCTCGATCACCGCACCGCTCAAACACTAGCTGCTCTGTTCCCTTCGGCGAATCCATCTTCCACTCCCCGTCGCGTTGCTTCTCCCGCTTCGTTTCCCTAAAAACGACGTTCATCGATAATCGATCTCAATTACGACGAGTTTGACGCTCGGAGAATCGAATCGGGCGTCGAGCGGTGAAGCGGCGTCGCTCGCTCCAAGGTATACCGGTTAACGACGTCGATGTCGATGTCGACGTCGACGTCGGGTCCGATAATCCGCAGTCAATTAGCACGATAACCGATTTCCAAGCTTCCACTACCTCCGAGCCACCCCTACGAGCGCACCGCCACGCACGGTTTTCCGTCCTCCATACGCAAAATCTGCATCCCCGTGTGCCTCCAGAAGCCCACCGGTCCAACACCGACCACCGGATCCCCTACGACGTCCTTCTCCATCCGGAATCCCGCTGAATACAGCCTCGATGTTTACCCCTCGGGCTAAATCGTCTAGCTGCTAGCATATACGGCCGACCGGCCAACGTATCCGATGGATGCTGCGCGTGATAAGGGTTCGATGCATCCTCCCTACAACGGTTACGACCTCTGCTCCGACCACGACCATCCACGACCATCCACCCCGACCGTCCATCGACCATCCGACGGATATCTTGCCACGACTAGCAGAGCTCCGGAACCAATGTCCCTTTTCGTTTCATTGCACGAGCGATTCGCCGACATTTTTCTATTTATTTATATTTTTTCCCGTAATAGCAGAGGGGAAATATACGAAACGGATAAACAAATGGTAATCGGCGAAACGGACGGGAAGAAGCAGCATCGTCAGCGTTGATGGAATTTCAGTTATTGCATCGATACTTCTTCGTCAACGCCGCGAATACGGTCGGTCAATTATGTTTTCGAGCCAACTAATCATACGTGTCCCGGATGAATAATTACACTGGCGTTTGTTTAATCACCGCCCGATGATTTACGCTCGGCTGGAAACGAGAACGGGAGGCCGAATTCGGCTGGAATATATCCGGGGGAAAAAAGCGGAGCACCGGTGTCGTCGTTTTGCCAAATTTTCATCAGCCAGTAACAGCCAGTTCCTGGCGCGCGGATAATGCGTACGTAATAACCCTTACCGACGGCCCGTGCTATTGTAACCGTATGAATTATTATAACGGTATTCCGATAACGTTCCGCATCGCGCGTTATTATTCCGCGTGATAAACCATGGGATAATGGCGGCGGAAAAGTTGTTAAAACGGAAACTACAAGCGGGGACTTGTTGCCATGGAGACGTAGAGAGAGAGAGAAAGAGAGGGAGAGAGAGAAATCGAAGGCGGGACGAGAAAGCGTGGAGAAGAGTGGCGAGTGGTAACGGATCCGGAGAGGTCGGACGCGGTAAATCGCGGTAAGAGGTTTCCGGACGAGGAAAAAGACGTCGGTGCAAGAGTCATCCCGCTTCGATATGATTTTAAAACCGACCGTGTCTCTCGGGGAAGAACAAAAACGGGGCAGTTGGGATACCGAAGAAAGGGGCTGAAAGAAGAGGCCGGCGAGTGGAGCAAGAGCAGAGATCGATGAAAGAATGAAGGGAAGAATGAAAGAAAGAAAGAGAGAAAGAAGAGAAGGGCAAGAGTGCGCTTTCGATTTCAAACTGAATAATGCACTCGGTGCCGTGATCTTTGCCATTTCCGCGAATACAATTTCTGCTGTCGGAAACGGTGGGTTTCTTGGGAAAGTCTCCGTTCCTACGTCAATTACATCGATTCCTTTCTGTTTGTTCTTTATAACCAATCTCGGAAATGTACGGCTTTTTCTCTTTGCTCGAGTCAGGGTTAGCAAAAGGAAAAAAGTGGAACGGGCCGACAGGGAGACGACGGCAGTAGAGTCGGGCGAAGAAAAACGGACCGGGGAGAGAAACAGACGAGCCGATAACAAAGCAAAGACAAACTCGTTGATTTTCTTGCAAACGAAGAGAGGATCGGGAACAAGATCCAATATCGTGACCAGCGATTTCCATTTAAATACAACCGCCGTACCTTCGAGTCGCCGTCGTTCGCGAATCGAACCGATCCGTGGACGAACGCGACCAAGGGGACCAAACCACCGCCGTCTCGCGTATCGCGAGAGCTCGCGCCGAGTTTCGCCTTTCGGGCCTGGGAAAACCGCGAAACCGTAAGTGGTCTCCTCCGTTCTTCTTTATCCTGTAAACCGGCCAGTTAGTAAACAGCGAACTGGGCGGGAACGTTCGAACGGCAAACAGGTCTGGCGAGCAGCCAACATTTCGTTTGTCGATGGATTTGACGTCCGCTCGTGAAACATTTCTCATCCGGCCTGTCGTCGCGCTAGCGTACGAGCATATTTTTTTGTTATTTTGTTTCCCTTTTTTTTATCCGCGGACAAATCGAGATTAAGCAGGAAAGCGATAGATTTATCGGCGATCCGGTCACAATTACTTCGACCTTTGTCGACCGTTCGTAAATCACGCGCGATTAAGGCGAAAGCGAAATCCGTCGATACCCCCGGGGGAAAAAGAACGCGAATTCGTTCTCGGTCATAAACAACGTTATAAAATTAAGCCGCGTATATACTCGAAGCGTATAGCGTTTACAGGCCCCTGTCGTAAACTCGAAGGTAAACAGCGAGTTTGTGTACACGCGACGCTTTGCCGGTGCACTTTGTGCAGATTTCGATCCGTGTAAAATCAACCGTTCCCCCAGCGTCTGTCCAAATTGAAGTCGCGTAACGCGGTTAAAAGGTGAACACGCGGTAACAGTAGCCGCATACGATTGTTTGCGAATTACTCTGCCGTCAGCTTCGTTCTCTGTTGCGCGAGAACGCTCCGGACACGGGTTGCCATGGACAATGATGGCACCGTATAGACGATTCGAGGCTATCGAAGCGATAGTTTCAAGACCATTTCGCCATCCTCTCGGCAATGGCTAATTTCGAATTTTCTTCTCGTCCGTCGCGTCGTTTACCACGGCACGCGCCGCTTCTTCAAATAAATCCCGGCCTCGCTTTTTCCCTTCCGCGTCTCTGATCTCTCTGCAGAGGGTAAACGAAAAACGCCTAATCGCGTAAAAGTCGCGCAGCCATGTCGTTGGCTCCGCTACTACTTTAACCGAGTAAAGCGTCGCTTCGTTCCGCTTACAATCAAACGCGACAGAGACAAAGGACTCTCTACTTTGGAAGCTGGTCAATAATCCAAGACCAAGACCACCACCGCAACGTTCTCCCCGATTATCCCGTTTCTGCAGGAAAAAGAAAAGAGAAGAAACGCCGACGCGGAGAAAAATCGCGACTATCTGGCGTGTCGGAAATGCGAAACGGAATTGGAAATATCAAACGCGTTCGCCGCTTTTATATACGCCACTTACGTCTCGTTTAAGCGCGATCGTAACAAGCGCAACGTTGCTACCTGTTTATTCCCGAGTTACGAAAATGTACCGCGTATTCCGGCGCATTTCGTAACGGAGGAAAAAGTTTCGACGCTCGAGAGAAATTCGAGTGCGGCACGGAATAATAGCCACGCAGCACTCGCGGTTGAATCCACTCGCAGGAATTGCGCAAGCTTTCCCGTCCGCGGGGCCCGCCGATTTTACCGAAAGAAACCAAACGAACGCTCGACGACAATGCACGTAACGAATACCCGTCGCAATTATGCAATCGTTCGCGTCGATCGCGGACAAGTGCGCGCGGAATATCTTATTCGCGAGAGCAAGAAATACCAGAGAGAGAGAGAGAGAAAGAGATAGAGGATTCGCCTTTAATCATTGATGGTTCGACGTCGCCCTTGAATATGCGCGTTTTAATTTCCTCCTTGGCCGACGTCGACTCGCGCCATTGGGTTTGTCGATTGCGCGATTTAAGGCCGTGGCCAATCGACTTTCCACCGCTTTCTTCTCGTCGGGCAGATCGAACCTTTCTTCGGCCGAAGGATCCGTTGCATTGGAAGGGTCGGAAGGCGATTCGAACCACGACTAGTTAGGCTACCGTCTAAGCAGAGCTGCGCGCTACCCACCGTCCATAGTCGTACTCTTTGTCGAGCTACCGCGAACCGATTCATCCTTCCCGCTGCTAGATTTCCCATCCAGCCATCTTTCAAAACTTTCACTCCCCCTCGGCCGTTCCATTTTCCTTTCCCGTGGAATAAAGGCTCGTAATGTATGCGAGAGCCAGCTGCACCGAAACCTTTACGACCCGTTTTCCGCCGGCCCGGTATTCCATCTCGGCGACCGGACATAAAGAACCAGAAAGATATTCTGCTTGGCCTATTCTTTTTGGCCAGCCTCGCTACCGAGTGCAAGGCATCATCCGCTAAATACGGAATTTCGCCAGTCTTGGAAATCATTCTTCGCTTATTCCTCCGCTCTTCAGCCAGCCAAATTATTTCCGGCTGAAAGGATCGACTGTCGTCGTTCTCCCGCGGAAAAGCATTACGGCACGGCGGCTTTTCCGATCGCGTGCGCCCCCTCTGCCCCCTTTCCTCCTCGCTGAAAAAGGCCGAATACCCGAAGAGAAACGCTGGCGCGTAGGCAGGGTAAAGGGGTCGGAGAGCGATTTCTAACTCGATTAACGCGAATCGACCGCGGGAGAAAAATGAGCGGGAATAGGGAGGGAAAATCGGTGGCGAAAGTGGAACATAGTGGGAAGAAAGAAAGGAAGAAAGGAAGAAAGGCAGCGGCGTAAGAAAAATTTAGCGAATAGGGGACAGATTGGGCGACGAGAGAATGAAAACGTGGGCCAAAGGGACGGAGAAGAGACAGGGGGGCCAGCGAACAGAGGAGAGAGAGGTTGCCTCAAAATTCTGGTCCGAGTTTAGCGTCGCGGTAATTATACTCATCAACAGAAGTGTCAGAAGCAGACTCGGTTTATTATATGACCGCTTGACGGTGCTGCGTGACATCATTGTTTTCTAAAGAATTTAAATTAAATTCCGAGTCGGGAAAAGTGCTCGTATACGATACAAGATCGCTTTGCCTAAGTTTTCGATCTACGTTAATTAGTTCTCGAGCATGGTATACTGGCCAGCGAGCAACAGCGAACGGACGGAAATTCCTAATTAATCGACCATTCTGTTATCGCGTACTTTAAATTCACGGGGACGTTTTAAGAGGCATAGTCGGGAGGACGGGCGATACACGCGACAAACGCGCATTTCGTCGATGAAGGAAGGATCGGAGAGCCTCGGACAAAGGCGTTCCATCCTCGATTCGACGGTTTTAACGATATCCTCAACGTTCAACGAATCACCTCGTTATCCGCGCGACTCGGAAACGACTCGATCGTCCTCGAGCATCGATCGCGGAGGAATTTAACGGGTCGTCGACGTCTCTGCGAAACAATTTCGACGTCGTTGCCCAATTCTCGCCGCGCGAATTTCCAACGCGTAGTTAGCCGGAAGAAAAGCTAACGCGACGCTGGTTCTTCCGCGATGCCAGCGGGCAAAACGAATTTTCGCATTACCGCGCAACGGTTCGCGGAAGCACGTACTTGCATAAAGTCGTTGTAACGCGGACGTAAATGCGATACGTGTTTCCGCGCCAAAATGCATAGAGACTCGAAACGTCCCGTCGACGTCGACGAATACCCCGGTCGACATCGACTTAAACGAATTTCACCGACAAACTTCGCCACGGCGATGCCATTTTCTCGCAGAACTCATTCCGCGTGGTCGCGCGTCGCGCGGAATCCGTATCGCTTAGAAACACTCGGATGGCGTACGGTGGTTATACGTCTCGATACGACGGAGAAAATATACCGGACGTCACGACGAGATCCCGAACGAGGAATGGCTGCCGCTGGGATGCAGCACGATAAATAACACGGGCCAAGCGAGTGTTTCCCGCGGAAGCTCGATCGTAAATATTCGCGAGTCATCGACGTTAATTTACGAGTCGTCCTTAAGCGATTAATGCGCGGCTAATTACCAGCGAGGCGGGGGCGAGCGCGCGCCGACGAATCGGAGGTATTTCAACCGGAGCGGGCGAGACCTTCCTTCTCGAAAAACTCGCAAAACCGAATGCGGAAGGATTATTCATGAACCTTGTGACGGCAACGACGTCGGGACCAAGTTGCCCGATAAAAATCTGCATTATTGCCGGAAGTGCTCGTCGGTGGTGCCGAGGGACGGAACAGTGAGTGTCGTGAACCGTGCTTAAGTACCCACTTTGCGTCGAACGACCGACAACCGATTTGCTTTACGCGCGAGTACGGTTTATTGCTCGCGTTCTTTTCGTCATCGAAATTTATATACGTCTCGCGTACCGCTGTACCCACGAGTCTATTGTAATATATTAACCTCTCTCTCTCTCTCTCTCTACCTCCATTTCGTTTAGACCGCGAGCCGTCTATTCGGTTCATCTTTCGCGACTTATTTACGCCCGTGCGAGCCGAAAATATTTTCGCGCACAAAGACGGGACCATTTCGGTTCGCTTACGAAGCAACCACGCGACCACTTGCTCGTGCTACGAAATATTCCACGATTTAAAGAGTAATTTATCTCGCGCGCGATTTTTCGCTGTCGGTTTAACGCCAAAAGAGATTTAACGACCCGTACGTGTACGCGCAATTTCTAGCCGAGTGTTCGAGTAGTATATTTCACGTTGCGTCGTACCATAGACAGCATCGCACCGTCTCGAATATGGTAAAGACCGAATACGCGAAAGCGATAAATTATTTCCAGCCTATTAACGTAACCGTCGATACTTTCCATTCCGTGATAATGGATCGCGAGGGATTTCTCTTTTTCGGGAAAATATCCATAACTCCGAGGCTCGTCGTAATTCTTAATTCCAAAGGTGCTCGAGGCTCGGCCCCGGCCGTCTCGATAAAAGGTTTTTAAACGAAACGTCGATACGTTTCGTTCCACGAACAAAAACCCAAGCAGAATTAATTACGAGTTTCCTCGCGTAAAAGCGCGACTAACCCAAAACTTTCCTTCTCGCGGATCGTCTCCGTCCTTGCTCCGAGCTTTCCACTTTCTCCCCGTCCCCTTTCTCCGATTCATCGACCCCCGCCGCTTATCCGCCCGTTACCGTCCCGACCATTTCCGTATTCGTAGCTGCCCTTTTTTCGAAAAATCGCGTGATTTTCGCATCCGCGTCGCGTCGTAACTCTTCGTTGGTCTCCTCGTTCCATGTATGCTGGTATACGGGAAGAGAGAGGGGGGTGAAAAAAAAGAGATTTCAACGAGCTGTCACTGTGTTACAGTACCCATGGAGTCGATACAGGGAGTGGCAGGACAGAGAGCAACTTTGCCCTGTAATATACAACCCCGTGAGCCAAACGACGCCGTCTCTATGGTGCTCTGGTTCAAAGAGGACAGCGGCGAACCTCTCTACAGGTAAGCCATCATCGTTATTTACGAGAGATATCTTTCAAATCTCCCCGCACCCCTGGCCTCCTCCGCGCGTCCGCCGAAACGATCGTTATCGTTCCCGTTCGATCGTAATGGATCGCGAAAAAAATCGCGCCTTGCTTAAAAATCGAGTTCATCCGATACCCCGACCACGCGGCAAGTACCAGCGTGAAATACCTTTGTTCTAGCGAGACGGACGCTTGGCTGGAAAACAAAAAAAAAAGAAAAGGTGGAAAACCCGGTGATTACGCGAGACAACGGACATGCCTGCAATTTCCACGACCGTCGCGAAACCGCCTACTCGCGGTTTGCCAGCGGATTTCCCAGCGATCCTACGCGCGAAAAACCAAAACGAAAGTGGGATTTCGTTCATCCGCGAATCGCCTTTGTGTCCCGTTCTTTATACTCCGGTTCCGTCCTCGTCATTCGATTCGATCCTCGTAAATATCGCTTTTACGAAGCGCCCCGTAAAACGAGGATCACGGCCGGTCCGAAAATACCTCTTCGCCAACGCGTAGGAGAAGAAGCGCCGTCTTTTTGCCAACGTCCGAACACGCTTTGTCACTCTGCTCTGTCTTCGCGCGAAGCCTCATTTTTTAGAAGGTTCTTCGCTCCGTTCAGGATCGACTGCTGAATGATCTAGTCCATCGTGGGCGATAAAATGGCCGATAAAACGGATGGTAACGCGGGCTCCGCGGTGATTAGAAAATGGCGGCCGTGTCCGCGGTGGCGAGAGCGTCGAGCGGGTAATTTCGAGCCGAGGACGAATGCCACGCGTGCTGTAAACGAACGGGAAACGAACCCGCGGAATCTCGGTTTCGAAGGCGCGAATGACCCTCGATCGAAGCGCGGGCAACCACGGCGTAATACGGGGCCTCCGACTCTCCCGGTTCGATATCATCGCGTCTCGTAAAAAGTCTTATTTCCTCGCGTGGGAAACACGTAAAGCCGAGAGAGAGACTGCTTTTTATTCTCTCCGCGAGTCATTCAACCGCTCCGTTCGTACTCGTTACTCGTACAGAGCTACTCGTACAGCTACTCGAACGCGCGATAAAAACTTTGGAAATGTCTTCCTCCGGAGGCTGCGCGCTGATATTCGACACGCGGGAGCACCGGATTCGATATTAATATTTAATCTGCGTCGCGGACGGGAACGGTGAACGGGAAATTTCAAAAAATACGAGCGGAATAAATTTCACTTAGATCGGGCCGCGGCGCCGTGTACCGGAATCGAAATGAAATTCGCGCCAATTGCCACGAATTGCCGCGATTTACGTATGCGTACGCGACGCATATGTCGCATGTGTCGCGCGATCATCGCGAAGCGTCGTTAATTCGCCCGAGGAGCGAGTTCTTCTCGATCGTTTTGTACCCCGGTGTTCGCTATAACCCGTGAGAGAAAGGAAGAATCCACGGTGTATAGCTCCTTTCGAGACTCGAGGAGGTAATAACGTTGCACGGCTTGCTTTCTCGAGTGGATAGTACGAGTTTCAAGATGGCTGTCGATCAATCCCCTTATTACCCATGCATTGGTACAGCTGTGTGTACATGCATAAATGGAGTTATACAGGATACGCGAGTAGGATCGGGGCTACGAGAACAGCATCGTCTGCGCAATATACACTTACGACACGGTCTATCTCTAATTAATGTGTTCCGACGTCACGGGGTAAACGAACGTCGCTTATGAAATGCAAATTCGGACAAGCTGCTTAATTGGAAAGTATCCAAATTATTCGGGCATCGTTTTCTCCGCTCGGTTCGAACAGTTGGCTTTCGAGACCTCGGAGATGGAATCTGCCTTCGGTTATACCCCAACGATTTAATCGTTTCGGGGTTTCGCTAATTTTCGCGTCACACTTTGCTCGAGCGACGCGCGCGTGCGCGCTGGCACGAGGCGAGCTTTTTGGTCTCGAGATAAAGGCTTTAGCCGTCGTCGCGAGAAGTTTTTAAGATTTTTACGGGCAGCGTGGAACAAGTTATTCCGAGCAGCAACGTTAACCACCTTTCCCGGCTGACAGGACGGATAATACCGCGCTTATTAAACGCGTGCCAGGATTAAAAAGAGACTACTTGCGCATTCAGGAATGTAATTGTCTCCTACCCCGGTCACGGCTCTACCCGCGCGGAGTAAAAATACAGCGGGACGTTTCGAGAGAGGTTAATTGCCCCGGTGCAATTCCTAGCGCGAATTGAACCCCCGCGCCCGTGTTCCGAAGGAGATGTACTCGCGTGGTCGTCGGCGGGGAAGCGATACGAGGGAAAAGCGCGGACAAGGAGCAGCAGCAGCAGCAGCAACGACGCGTCGACGAAACACCGGTGGAACTCGAGGAACCCTCGTCCGAAGATCAAACGTCATAACCAGCGTAAACGCGCACTCGCCGTCAGACGCATCGGCTAACGAGAGTGCGCCACTTGGCATTTCCGCTTAACCGTGTAGGATCGTTGACACGAACACGCAAACGCATCCCCCGGCTGCAATCCCTTAAACGCTCGCGACGCCATATTACGCTGCCGTCGCTATTAAACTGTCTTCTATCTTGCCCACCCTCCCTCCACCGCCCCTTCCATTTCTCTTCCTTCCCATGCTCGACCTCTTCCGCTTCACCGATCGTTCGAGCAACGCGTGTCCGTCTTCCTCCTCCCTCTTCTCGACCATTCGTCTCCGCCTCGTTTTCTTCCTTCTTTCGTCGTTTCCCGCCGACAAACCTGCTCGAAACTCCGGCTCTGGTAGCTACCCTCTGGTTGGAACTCGATAATTCGAGGGTTCCGCGTCTACGCCACTGCGATCGCTTAATCGATCGCGCGTGTATATACACGCGAGACAACGCGAAACGGAGCAAGGATCATCAAACTCGCATACAAACTTTAATTACTTCTCGCGATGAATTGCCGGATTGTGCGGTAAACTTGGAGCATACGGACGCACACCTGCGAACGGTTTCCGGCTCCTACCCACCCGACGGAAGTACCGATCGCGCTGACGTCAGGTGCTGCTCCGTCGAGTATCCTGGCACGCGGGAGGAACGGGGGGTGGTTCAACCGCGACTCCTTCGTTGTTTCTCCCCTCTGCCTGACCTCGACCGAGAGCGATCGTACCCCGACGAACCGACGATTAACCTACGCGTGCCCGTCCTTCCATCGCGCCGCCCGTTCGCCATCCCTTATTTCCACCCTCCCGCGATATTCTTGCGTTATATCGTGGCTCAGTGGCGCGATAATTTGGTGCGCCACGGTAATTTGTAAATGAATAGACAGACGCGTCTGCAGGAATTAGAGAGAAATCGAAAACTCCCTGTGCTGACGCTCGACCGCGGAAGCCGGTGCTTCGCATTGTCGAAGGTGCAAATCACCGCGATGCTTAACTAGACGAGACGTCGCAACCCGTCGAAACCGTTCTCGATCGAGAAGTCGATTGACCTGTTTTCCCGCTGACACTGTGGTCGACTTACGTGTACGACGTTACGTGTGTCGTGACAGGTCGGATGCACGTTTCACCGGCTCGAATTATCGCGCCATTGTCCATGCTGTTACGCGACACACCGGCGGACTTCTCGTACGTGCAACGCCACGAACGAACCGGCAAACCGTACCATCCGTTATTACGGCCTATTGTTACGGAATGTCCGTTTCGCGATTAACACTTATCACGACGTTTGCTATCGTTTAACCAAAAAAAAACCAATCTTCCGCGCAATCTCTCTTTTCTTTCAAACTCTGTCGTTTCCTTTTTCATCCCCCATTTTTTTTTTTCTTTTCTTTTGTTTCTTTCTTTCTTTCTTACTTTCTCTCTGTTCCCCTTTTTACTTTTTTCCGTTTCCGTAAAACGAACAATCGGAGGCTGTTTCTCGCCGGTTGGATCGTGAACGAGGAACGAAGGGGAGTATCTCCGTTCAAACGCGACACCTTAAATCGTTTCCCGATTTTTCGACGCTTGGTCGAAAAGGTGGCGTGCAATCAGTCTATCGAATATCGATCTCGATCGATTAATCGATGGAATATCTCGAGTCGCGCGAAACCGCTTCCCATTTCGCGAGATCGTCTGACTATATCCGTACGACGACCACTGTCAGGCACAATGATCGAGTAATCACCACGGTCTGACCGCATACGTTTCTCCACTACCGCGTTTAACTGACGAATCCAGTCGACGAAACTAGACTCGAGTGCGATTCCATCCGACGCCGTCGTTATCTTCCATCGGGGGAACGTATATACCTATATTCCCGCGTAATACGCGCTTCGAACCGTGACCCGACGTTATAATTTTAATCGTCGCGCTAATTCTCTCGTTAATTTTCGCGATAATTTCGACAACCGCTTTAATCCCGAGTGGACAAAGACAGCGATCGAGACGTTCGGCCGAATGCGACCGCACATATATATATATATATATATATATGGAGAGTGCGATCTGACCACAATTGGTCGGCGAATTCTACCGGAGCGATGGAGATTCAACGATAACTCGAAAGGACGTCGCTGCAACGAAACCGCCGCTTATGATCCGCCGTGGCTATTGATAGATAAATGGTGACCGATCACGGATCATCGACCTCGTTTACATTTGCAAGCGCGATATCGCTGGCGCTTTTATCTCGCGTACACGCGCGTACCTAGATTTCCCGTGCTCGATAAACGAGCTCGATGCACGTTTGATGTTCGTACCGATAAATCCCGTCTCTTACCGCGTCCATTGACAACCGCTAATTCGCGACGATCTAATAAACGATTAAACGGGGATTCGACTTTTCCCGATAAATGTCGTGGATAGCGATATCCGCCTATCTCGGTTCCGCCGTCGCTGCCGTGAAAAATTTCCTCGCGCGGATCAAACGTCGTGAAGCGCGCACCGTCCGACCACGCGTGTCTCGATCTACTCGCGATCGCGGGTACGCGCGAGACCGATATAAACAGCTCTGGCACCGATTCCAACTCGTTTATCCACGATTCGACGATTTTATCGGCAAAGTTTACGGAGAACGGAGGAAAAAATAAACGTGGTCGACCGCGAATCGTTACCAATGGCAGAGCGTACGCGTGTACTTGCGCTCTTGTAGCCACGATAAGACTCCTCGACGAAGCAAAGCTCTCTCCGCGGAGGACCAGACGCTCCTCAACCACGACCATTCTTCTTCGACCAATCCTCTCGGTCTTTGTACGCCTTGTCATTTTCAAAAGCTCCGTAAGCAACGCGATGCTTTTCTATATTTTGATTTCCCTCGGGTCATCGTCGTTTGCCTTCGATAACGATCGAGTTTTCTACGATAACTCGAAAGGACCGGCCTTTGAAGAAGAAGCGGACCATTCCTTTTATTTTCCTTCGCGACGAGGCATTCGCGATTTTTATTTCCCTCCCTTTTTTCCTCTCCATCCAACCCGCCCCTCTGCTTTTCTCTGCCAGATTGAAATCAGCTTCTTCCACAATACGGCTATTCATTCGTCGCGCAAAATCTCAGCCATGATTATCCGTAGCTGCTACCGGTCGACTTGGCTGTAATTCCATTTACCCGGGGAAAAATCGGAAAAGGAGGAATACGATATATTCGGCGCGAAATTAATCAGCCGTTATTGCGCGATCGATAAGAGACGCGACGGTTACGCGTTTACCAAAGATCGCAAAGGAAACAAGCTCGTTCGGTGAAATGGATTTTTGCAAGCGCAACCGGTTTCTTTCTCGCAGTTAATTAATTAGCGTGTGACGGAATCTTCTTTCTATCTTTTGCTCAGCCTGCGTTGCGATCCGACCTCTTCGTTTCCCGTCTATCTCTCTCGTTTACGCTCCGTCCCCTTATGTTTCGCCGAGCAGAAACTCGTCTCTCGTTAATTTGACGCTACTTTGCAGCAAGAGATTCATTCGAGGTTTCGCGCCTTTCCAAGATTTTAGCGGAAACGCGATATCTCGCGACTCGAAAATCGGTCGACGAGCTTTTCACCGACTACCCTGCAACCGTCGTCTCCGCTATTTCGTCGCCTCTAATTTCTCCGCGCGTCCCCGTCGCAGATCGCTCGCAACGTATCGCGCGCGCGAACCGTCTCAAAGGCCGCCGCGGAGGAAATTCGTCGCAACCGCGAACGAGAGGAAACAAATCGGGGTAACGTCGAGGCGTTAAAGTTGAAGACTGAGACGCGAAGGAGGAAGGAAAGAGCGTTCGATCGTCTGTAATTACTCCACAGACTCGTGTCGTACGAGGTACGAGATGGCGCGTGCCATCGGGAAATGGCGATTCGCCGGGTTAGTCCAGAGGCCGGAAAAGAAGAGAAACGGAAAAGCGAACACGAGCCCCGCGTGGACGGTGTGTGGGCAGCGAAGCCTTTTATCTGCTTACGCTTTATTTGCATTCGCGCTAACACGAAGGATCGTCGCGGTATGTGAACTCACGTACCTAACGCTCTCCGTAAACCGGGAATCTGGCGATAAATGTAAAAATGTCGCAACCGCGTCACCGGATGTCCCTCTTGTTTTTTGTCATCCATTTATGCATGAAGGCATCCCCTGCTTAATCCACCCATCTCCACCCACTCGTTCAAACTCCGCGCTGTAAGTATGCATCGGCTCCTTTCGCCGATCGCCGCGCCCTTATTCCACCCTCTCTCTCTCTCTGCTCTTCAACCTCCGTGGCAGCGCCCGCGTCTTTCGACGACTTGTCACGAAATCGAGCGTGCTCGACGCTGATTTTCGCGCCTTGCACACGCGATAGCGGCGAAACGAACCGCGAAATCCCGTCGAAATATGACGTTCTGCCCCCGTTCCTTCGTGAATCATCCGCTCGTGCCGCGGTAATATAAATCGAGCAGAATTTGCGGCCGACCATCTTTCTTCCCGCTGGATAGCGCGGTTCGCGTAATGAAACTCGGGACAGTCCTAAACGATCCGCGATTCCACGGCTCGATAGCGTTTTCGACGTGTCCGCGAGGGGAGCACAATGCGCCTCGTACATCTCCCTTTCCGTCATCCATTTTCATACAATGACTCTGTCAGCCGCACTCGCATTCCTCGACGTCGTAAATACAGTTCCCAATTGTCTGCCGCGATCGTTTCAGTCTCCAGAAGAATTTGATTCGCCGTTTCCATTCCACCGTTCCGCCGTTCCTCGATCCGCGCGCGTTCGATCGACGATACCGAGTCCAAAGGAACCCTATTTTTAGCTTTTTATTTAAAATTTGCTCGGGATATCGGGGTTAAGCGAGCATCATTCGAGATTATGACTTTTCGCGCAACGCGGAAAAATCGAGCACCGTGTCATTTGTTTCACGAGTGCTCGCGAAGAAGAATAGCGACCCGGTGGAAAACGAACTATTATAACGGTATGAAAATGATCGTATTGAAATCGACGGAGCACAAAGATGGATACCGCGAACGGGGAAACACTCGATGTGGAACGATCATCTGCCTTCCGGGACTGCCGCGAAACGAGTGCATTGTGGATTTCACCAATCACCACCTTTATACCATCTCTCTCTCTCTCTCTCTCTCTCTCTCCCTCTCTCTCTCTCTCTCTCCCTCTCTCTCTCGCTATTTCTCTGGCTCTTTATTCTATACTCTTCGGATTCGACCGCTTTGTTCGCGTTGTTCCTTCCCGTGTGAACCGTGCGTAATTCGACGTCGAAGGATCGCGGAATATTTTTCCGAAAAATTACGCGAACCCCGATAACCGAATATCATCATTGTCGACATTCGGAACGGTCGCATCGGCCGATTCGCCGCGACTCTCGCGAAGAAAGTTTCGATTGAACGGGGAAAAACGACGCGTGGAAATAATAGGATTTCACGGAGAGGATATATCGAGAGAGGAACACGAGAGCGCACGCGTCCGAGAGACGTTTAATGTCCTCGAGAAAAACGAGGTGGATTTCCACGCTGTGAACGTCGTCCACGGACGTGTAATCGGATATTATATTCACCGATCGGATTGATATCTCTGTCCTATTATGCCGCGGCATGAATTCCATTTCGAAGAATGCCGAAATAGGGGCTAGGATAGAAGAGAGCGTAAGCATAGGTGGGTGAAATCGGGGATCGGCGCAAAGTGGCAGCTAGAAACGACAGGGGTTGCCACTGCTACAGCCACGGAACGGTCCCCACACCGCAGCGCGCGGTTCGAATCGAGGATCGAGAGCGACGACGGATACGGAAACATGGAACCGGTAATCAGTGGCGCGAATCAAGAGCGCTGGTCAATGAGAGCTGCGCGATATCGGGATTTTACGTTCGCGTGGAAACGTTACGGATGCGTAGTTTACGCCGTTGCGTCGCTCGGTTGGTGAAGAACGAGTGCAGAATCGATTTCGTTTTTTCGCATTTCGAGTCGGCGCGTCGCGGAATTAAGACTGTACCCGCGATTCGTACGAGTTTCGAGGATTCCACCGAATATTCGACCACGTGCATACCTCTCTGTACGTGTACGTCGCGTTACGTTTCGATTCGAACGCGGGGGCGAGTCGGAAACTCGTAGCTGGCCGCAAACGATCGAGTCAAACGGATTCGTAGGATCGCGGTGGCGAAAATTGCTCGTGATCGCGTTTAATCCAAATTGTTATTCGAAATTCATTGGAATCGCGGTTTAAAGCTGCTCGCTTAAATTCATGCGGGAGAACTTTGGCCGTCGCGAGACGTTTCCGGCTTACGTCTAATCCCAATTAAAAATCATTTTATCACTGTTCCGCCGGTCGGTCGGGTTCCAACGAACGAAAGTTAACTCGGGCAAATTATATTTTCCGGTCGAGCGGAAGAGGGAGGAAAGACGGTAGGGAGGAGGTGTCGATCCAGAGAAAGGGTGCGAGAGGGTGGAATGGAAGAGGAGAGACGGTGGAACGGAAGGAAAAGAAATGTGCTGCCGCAGTGGCGACGCCGTCTGCAATTACAATGCCTTAATTTTATGCGCGAAGTTAAGCTCCTTTTAAGAGTCCCGAGAGTGGTTAAGTCTCCTCCGTGGCCCTGTCTGCCAACCCCCGTGCCCCTTCGGGTTTCGGCCTCCTCCGCGGAACACTCGTTTTACCGACACTAACGTATTCATGGGAAACGTTCTTTTAACTCGCCGGTCCGGCACGATCTCCCGACGAGTCGCGGCAATTATTTTAATTTGTTTAGAGACCATTCTCTCCTATCTCCGCCTTTTCTCTCCTACCCCGACGACAGAGTTCTTTCGCGCGCCATTCTTCATTCCGTCCTTTCCCCTTTTCTCCCTTTTATCCTCGATATCGTCTCGGTCTCCTCGCCAGCCGACCGACCACCGCCTTTAAATGCTCGTTTACCACTCGACGCAACGACCTCTTCGAAAAGCTCATCGTACCGACCGACGGTCATCGTTTTCCTATTACAACGTCCGGGTCCTATTTATCGCGAAACGTTCGCGAAACGTTCGCGATTCTCTTTGTATCGGGAACGGAAGCAATTCGCTTTGGTTCTCTAATCGCGATCCTCCCCTGTTTCCCCGCGAGCACCCTCTGCTTCGCGTCTTTATTCTCCGCAAATCTCTCCCGTGTCCACAGCATCTCTTCTCGACGCTGGTTAAAATCCGTGGAGAACGACTAAATTTCCCGTTTCTTGCGCGGCAACGTTCGAACGGATTGCATCGACGTTGAAGCTTCGCGTGGAAAAACGACCGGGCAATTAAGGGTTTTTTCACGCGTCGCGCCATCTCGATGCCTGCTTAATTCCTCGTTAATCAGCGGAGACGAAGGGTAAACGGGCCGAGACGCTGTCCGCGAAGAGGCAAGGCGACGAGTCCGTGGAGATCGAAGTCGTGTCTCTCTCGGGAAACTCTCTCGAGTCATCGCGCTCGTTAAAAACCAATCCAATTTGTCTTATGGTCGTGAACAAAGTGCACCGGATGAGACTGCGCGACTGTCGAAACTTCCCAGGACGAGTCAACGTTGCTCGGTGCTCTCGTTGATCGACCATGCGACGTCTTATCGCTGAAACTCGCCGAAACTTTAGCGCTCGATTAGACTTACGAACTCGTTCGCTCGCCGCTCCACCCGATAATCGACGTCGCGACGCGAAAATTTCAACGACTGTCCATAGCTTGTCTGCCCGTCCGTCCGTTCGTTCGTTCGTTCGCTCGCTCGCTCGCTCGTCGCCGGGGAGAATAAAACGCGAATGGAAGAGTGGCGAGGGTGTCGGGTATATTGAAAACGAGTGGACGCGAAGAGTATCCGATAAGTTGGTTCGGCAGCTGTCTCGCGTACGAGCCTGCGTCACCATTGTCGTGGCCGACGTCGTGGTCGGTGTCGAGGATGGTCCAGGGTAACGCCCCTGTGTCGGCCATTCGGGCCTCGACTCTGATACACTCGCTAATGCCATTTCGGAGGGCTCGATCTCCGAAGTACTTAAAAGGTTATCTGACTCTCTCGGTCGAGTGCACTTCTGCCGGTCTGTATTGAGTTTCAGGCTTGGGACTTGAAGAGCAAGCAAACTCCTCCCGCACTCGGACCTCCGACTATGACGAATTGCGAAAGTTGAGTGAAAAATTGGTCCGGGTTAGATAAGACCGGCGCTACGTACGCGTCGCTCGGCGACCATCGCGCGCACGCGCTTCCTCGCCCTCTCGTAGTTGCTTCGATTTCGATTCTTCTTACCCGACCGCGTATCGAACCGATCATCCCCCGTTCCCTGCCATCGCTGCTACCAATAACTTTCGCACACGAATGCTTTTCCAGCTACGACGCGAGGAATCGGCAGTTCGGCAAAGCCAAGCTGTGGAGCGCGTCGCACTTTTGGGGAGACAGAGCGACTTTCAGGGCGAGTCCGCCTGCACAGCTGACGATCCGAGATCTGAAGGAAAGCGACCAGGGTGTTTACAGGTGCAGAGTGGATTTTCGCAACTCGCCGACTAGAAACCTCAAGGTCAACTTCACCGTGATCGGTAAGTCATTGAATTTCATAAGAGGACCGGTGTTCGGGATTTCGCGTAGGATTCTCGGGAAAAGTTTGGCCGGATAAGTTTCCGCTCGAGCTGCCGCTGGAGAATCGGGACGAGAGCGAGAAAGAGAGAAGAGAGAGAGAGAGAGAGAGAGAGAGAGAGAGAAAGAGAGGGTCACAACGTGCCGGAACGGTGTACCGTAGGCATTAAAATTTAAAAACACCGGCTTTCCTTCCACCGACGAACTTTGCAGTTGCACGCCAAACTACTTGGAAACTTATCACGGTTGCTGGAAATTGCGATACTCGAGCGGATCGCGGTGAATCGAGAGTGCAGGGAAATCGCGGCGAGACGATTGGCGGTTAGTTTGAAACACGATCGAGAGGCTAGCGATCCTGCGGACAATCGGTCGCGCACCGAAAGGAAGCATTCGCGAACGATTGTGTCCAGAGTGCGGCGATTTGCGGTCGATTAGTTCGCGCACCGATTCGTCGTTCCCTAGAAATCGATCGGTCCAATTGCCCGATCGCTCGTCACTCAGCCAGTTACGCCCAGACTTTATTTGTCGATCAAGGTTAATCAACCCCTGGCCAACTCCGATACCGCGTTCGTTCCCGATTCCACCGACCGGAGATCAATACCGAGGAAACTTTTTCAAGAATATTCCCCCGTTTTCCATTCAACGCTTCCCTCGATTCGTATCCATAGCCGATCCAGCGCAATTCTCGCGTATAATTTCTCCCTTTCTCTCTCCTCTTTTCCCAATTTCGTCCAACGAAAAGACGTCCTTCTGCCGTGAAAAGAAGTCGGTTCGATCGCGGAACAGGGAGAATGGGATAAAAACGAAGACGGGAGGGAAAACAAAAGGCATAAGACGGTATCGTTGGCTAATTAGACGAGAAGAGGAAGAAAGGGAAGAGAGAGAGAGAGAGAGAGAGAGAGAGAGAGGGTTAGAGCGTCGGAACAGAGAGTTGGAACACGGTGTTACGCGCATCGACTTGCAGCCGCGGAGGCAGAAACTCCGAGCGGGTTCCTCCGATACTTTCTCGAAAGTCTAAGACGAGCCCAAAGGACGTCGGTCTTGTCTCTTAATAGGATCGAGAGCCGGTATCGTGGCCATTCCTCGAGGAGAACGCGCTCGGTGCACGCGGCAGCGGCCCAAACTCCTTTTAGGCAACCTCTAACCCAATTTACTCATCGATCGGCTATTAAACCGAGTTAAAGCGCGGACTGCCGATTCCGCTCGGCGGAGTAGCCACGAAAACTTTAAGACGTTCCCCTAAAATCTGCCGAGACGTGGACGGTGAACAAAAGAAGTCTCGTGACCTCTGCGATCGCGGTCGCGATAACGAGACCGTATTCCGTCTACGATTCTTCGTCGGAACTTCGTCAAAGATCACCGGCCGGAAATTTCTCGTAAACTTTCCTCTGTGCGAGCAAACGCGACGGAAAACGCGTCGTCGTTCGTCACGACTCGTGTCACTTTCTACCTTGGCGAGCGACTCGCGAAAAATAAACCAGCAAAGCGTTCTCCGCGGAAGAATCTTTAAAAAGTTTCAAGAGTGTTTCGGGTTACGCGAAAGCGCTTCTCGCCTCGGCTCGCCTGCTCGCTTTCCGAGCGAAACGAACGCGAAACGAACGCGAAACGAACGCGAACCAACGGCGAATATTCGCGTCCGAGAATTCTAACGGGGATGGGAAAAAATAGGAATCCCGGTGCCGGAGAAGAGGACGAATTCCGACGAAGGAACAACGCGGATCGCCGCGTTTTCGAGTTAATACCCGAGTAAGTTTCGAGCTTATCCCGATCCACGAACCGGAGAGAGTGCACCGTCGACTCCCTTGGAGGGAAGTAATCGAATAGACGGTACATCTTGCAGCCGGGAGGCCATCGGTGTTGGAACGCGGCGGTTGCTCGTTTTACGCTTCGACGCACGCGAACGTCAGAGCAGATCGGTGCACGCCGAGTTAATTCCAAATTACGCCAAACGTCGTCGATAGAGGGAGTAAACGCGAATCAGCCGAGCACCGAACCAACGAGTTCCTGGTCGTCCAGCATTACGGACCGTGTTAAACGTCGCCGAAAAACCGCTCTGTCCACGAATCTGTCCAATATCGATCGATCGATCGATCGTTTCTTCGTTGGTTGGTCGGTCGGTTCATTGGTTCGTGTTGGTTCGTTCGCGGTATACGAGTCTAGCTCTCGAGCCATTCTTCCCACACGGTTAATATCGAACGTGTTTGTTCGTTTTCCCATTTACCTGCCGTACGTAGATATCGTATCGAGTGTAAACGACCAACCCCCCTCGAGTTCTTCCACGGAGAAGCTTCGCCACTCGAAGGAACCGAGGTCGATCCGTGTTAGAAACTTGGAAGCGGAAGCTGCTGAAGCGTCGAGTCGGTGAACGTTAATCCGATTAGGATTTAGTTTAGATTTTGACAAGGAACCACCCACGCTCGACGCTCTGTATTTCAGGGACGTCTAATCGCCGATTACGGAGAAATTAATTTTCTCTTATCCCGCTCTCCATTTCGCCCACTTACCTTCGTCTCTCGCCTCTCGTTTCTCGTCTCTCGTCTCTCACCCGGTCCCGACCATCTCGATCCGAGTGCCGCGCGCGTCTTGGATATCAACCGATTTACCTTATTCGTTCCGCTACTCCGCGCGATGCTCCCTTCGTTATCCGCTTTTCCCTATAGTCGCGGGTTAACGACCTTCTGCCTCTTCGTTTACGCTCGAAACTTTTCGCATCGTTGCGAACCAGGTACTTAACCGCATGGTTATGCGCTTATCGAACGGTCGTCGAGCTTGCGCTCTGGCCAGCCGTGCGTTTAGTTTCCTCGCTCTCTGACAAAAAATTCCACCCCGACGCTTCGCCGAATTAGTTTTAGAGAATTATTCCAACGACTCGACGCGAGACCACGCGTTACCTATTATATATAATACAGGTACATGTACCTTTACACCGACAGCGCTGTTCTCGTCTACCGCGAGTCTACTTTGCCAGCTAAATTATTAGGTGTTCTAATCTGTCTCTAAACCGATCGCACCGAAATCGCAGGAATCACGAACCATCGGGAAACGCATTATTCCCTGAAATAGATGCTTAATGCTGAATATCCACGTTTAAGCCTCTTATCGGTGATTACCCATTAGCCTCGATGAACGAAGGCCAACGCGTTGAGCCTTTAAAGGATAGCGACGGACGACCGTTTCTTTGAAAAAACAGATAAGGCCCACGGTGCAGGGACATGGTCGTTACCGGACACGAGGTTCCCCCTGCACCCCCCCTCTCTTTTCCTTATTTTCCCCCTTTTACTTCCTTTTTTTACTTTGTCGAACGCCGTCTAATACCTCACAGTCGATACCCGACGTCGAGCATCTCCGTTTAAGCCTCTTATCTGTAATTACTTAGAGACCCGAAAGACAGGGAAACGAAAGGACTCGTTCCGACGAAATAAGCCGAGCATCAAACACTTTGGCTACCCCAGAATCTCACCGGCTTTTCTTTCACGGACCACGACAACGCACCACCACCACCATCGCCACCGCCGCCCCGACCCCCCGCCGCAAGTTTTTCCGTGGAAATTAAATATTCCAGCGGGGAAAACGATGCGTCTTCCTCGATGGCGAGGATCGTCGCGGAGAAATACGAACCTCGAGGACAGGCTAGCGAGGAAAGATACGGGGGGAATTATGCGTGAAATACGAACACCGAATGCACGTCGAGCAAGGAAGTCATTTCGAAATTTCAGCACGGAAACGAGGGCTACGACGACGACGACGACGACGACGACGACGACGACGCTCGTATTTCATCGTTAACGGATTCAATGGAAAATTCAAAGACGCTGCTTGCGATGGTTCGTGTCTCGAACCGGCTGACCGGTGGGTCTTTCGCGTCTCGGGTATCTTCCGTTTTCTCTGTTCTCCGTTCCCTCTCTCCCTCTGGGGACTTTCCTTTCGGTCGCCGAATCGTGACCCGGAATCCGACATTCCGTGAGAAAAAATTTGTACGCGACGCTTCCCTTCGCGTACGATGCATTTTGGAAAATTGAAAAGACCTCTGCTACTCGGCCAGCCCGCCGAAACTACGTCGGAATCGCGATCGGTGCTCGTCCGAGGAAAATCTGTTCCCTTATCCCGAACGGTGTTTCCAAGAGGCACGCGCACGCGTGTGTATGTATGCCCGCAAAGAAAGGAGTGGATGATCGGGACAAGAGGAGGAAAAAAGAGGTCGGACTTCGATCTTGGAATTTACCGCGGCTTAGCAACATGGTCCCCGCGAGCCGAGAGCCCCATATACCGCGCGTCGAGGGCTTTTTCCCGGAGAACTCGCCGAATAATTTATCGCCGGGCGAATAACGTATCGCGGACGTAACTTATCCTTATCCGGGGAATAGTTTCCGGAGTAGGTAATGGAAACGCGTGTTCCGAAAGCGATTCGTAACGCACGCCAAGCGAAACTCTCGCGCTCTGTATATAGACGGTAGGGCTGCACGAAAGGCGAGTGGCCCTCTAAAGAAATCATGAATCGGACAAAACGAACCTCAAGAATGTATCGACCAATCGAACTTCCGGCAAACTTGGACGAATGCTCGCTTCTCGGCAAACTAGAGTATCTTGGTCCGGACAGTGCCGGGAAACTCGGAGAACGGTCGAGAACGGTCGAGCACGATCGGTCGTTGTACCCTCGACCGCGACCCCCTCGGTGTTTGCACGCGTTCGAAGAATCGCGACGCAACGAGAACGGAATTGCGGCGGGAACGCGTGCGTCTTGCGAACGATGGAACGACGCGAGAGAGGTAAAGGAAAAAATGTGAACCGCGTTTTCAGGTTTCGAAATCGCGCGGCGGGATTCAACGTGTATCCGTTGTTCCCGTGCTCCTTTTATTCCACCGCTTTTTGCCGTTCTTTCTCTCGTTCGTTTTTTCGGCAAAAGTTCAGCAGTCGCCGGGGGGTAGCTACGAAAACACGACGGTGCTCATTAGCCGGAAGGACGTCTGCGGGAATTTTAAAGCATCCTGTTTTCCAAGGAAACTCGAGGATCGATCGTTTCGCCGGGTCCACGAAGCGTCGACGAGCCACATACCGTTCCGACGTCGACGTTGCCGGCCCGGACGGAAACCAACCTCTTTCCTCCCATTTTCGTTTATCTTTCGCGATTTTTGATTCTTTAATTTCACCCATCGAGTGGGATAAAATAACAAAGAGGAGAGGAAAGAGAAAAGAAGGGAAAGGAAAAGAGAGAAGAAAATACGGTCGAACGAAGCCTGGTCCGTAGATGGGACGACACACACGCTTTTGTTCGAACCGGCAACGACGATGAAGCAAGCACGAGCTAGGGGAAATAGTAGAAACGTTCTTTAGCGGAAAGCTCCGAAATGGCGCGTAAAAAATTGTCGATCGATCGGACGACGCGTCATGAATCATAAAAGAATTTCGCGTGGCTCGACGGTGGTGGTGCGGTGATGGCGATGGCGATAGTGGCCGTGACGGCTTTTCGAACCCCCTGCTGCCGT
This sequence comes from Eufriesea mexicana, assembly GCF_001483705.2. Lineage (NCBI taxonomy): Eukaryota > Metazoa > Arthropoda > Insecta > Hymenoptera > Apidae > Eufriesea > Eufriesea mexicana. The sequence continues at coordinate 113,464 of NW_016909129.1, forward strand.
TCACGTAAAGACGGGCCTCGAACGTCGGCGAGGAAACCGATGGAAGGATCCACGGATAGTCCGACTGCCATATTTTTCTGCTTCAAAAGGCTCGTTCGTCTTTGCCGTCGTTCGCGCCAATTCCTTTTCTCGGCCTTCCTCTCCGCGTCTTACGCAACGCGTTCGTTGAAAAGAATTCCCGTCCCCTGTTCTCCACGCGTTTGCCGACCACCTTTCACGCGAACGTTTGCCACCGTTGAAACAGACGAGAATTATTCCTCGACGTTCGACGAGGGGAACTCGAGGATGGAGGGAACCGCTTTTCGTCCACCCGTTATCGAACATCCCTCTTCAGCGGTGTCCGTTCGTACCCTCGAACGTCGCGCCGTGGCAAGAATGTAAATTCGACGACGTAATTTATAATTTTCAATTTCACGGCTGCGACGCGGCACCACGCGAAACATCTTGGAGCGTTGGTCGGTATCGAGGCGGAAAATTGGAAACGGAATATAGGATGTTTGGCGTGGTCGAGCGTTGCGTCCGGAAGCCAAAAACGGAGCAGCAGCAAGCAGGAAGATGGAGGCAAGAGGACCGTTGATTCCACGGGAATCGTTGATTACGCTTCGGGAAAGAGATCTCGGGTTTTCCGACTCGTGTCCCGCGATTTCTCTCTCTCTCGAGAGAGAGAGAGAGAGCAGCCGAGATTATTCGAGTCACGCGTACGATTCACCGTCATTCCCGATATTCCTGCTTCGACGTATCCTGTCCGTCGCTAGCTCTCTCGAACGTGTTCCGGGCCGGAGGTCCTCGGAAACGTGCCCGCGTCTCGCATTCCGTCTCCCTCAAAGACGTTCCGGACCCTTCTCGAGCCGTCTAACGCGAAATCGCGTAATCAACGCGCGTGCTTCGCTCGAAATCGAATCTCGATCGTTCTTTCCGGCGTCGAACGTTTTGTTCGAGCGGAAACGCGCCACCGATTCCGACCACCCCGGACACCGTTCGACCCGTCCCGTTATAACCTCGGACCGGGTAAACTGGAGCTGTACGCGATATTCCTTTTACTCGCTGCACGAGCGAGAGCCTTCGAATCAGTCGACAGCGCAGCGGTGCAAAGCTCGTGGAGCGCTCTGAAGGAAAGAACAAAGCTACGGTACGCAACGCGCGCGCCTAGTTAACGCACGCTGCAATTGTACGATCACTCGAATCTCGTCAGCGGCGTGGCAGCACGCTGGTTCGTTTTTTCCGCTCTACAACCGCATTAATTAATGCCGCACTTACGTGCCCCTACCGCGTAGAGAAAACGACCCGACGGACCGGGTAAAGCTCGCACTCGCGCCGCTCCCCAGCCGATAAACTCTTTCCTCCATTAATACGACCGATACGAACCGCTTAGTACAACGGACGTCCAACTCGCGTGAATTATCGTCTATCCGCCGTCAGAGTTTCCGCTTCTCGCTCGACACCGTTTCCCCGATCTCGTCCGTTTTCCGTAAATCCTTCGATCGGAATGAACTCGGGCAAAGTATCGCGGAAGATTCCGGGAATCCGCATCGCGGTACGCGTACTTGCGACTCCGGCTACAGTAGAGGGCAAAGTTTTCGCAAGAAACTCTAGACGAAAGCGGTGGTATCGCGAACCGGATGCCGCGTCCTCGTTCTCCATCGATTCTCTCTCTCCTCTCCCTCGCTCTCGCTCTCTGTCTCCTTCTCTTCCTTGTCCCTTTACACTTCGAGACATCCTTCGCGGTAAGAGATCGGGAAGAAATCGGGAAGAAACACACGGGGAAGAACTTGCGAAGGATCCCGGGGAACAATTAGGGGAAAGCATCGAGCGGATTTCCTTGCATCGAAGACACGCATGCGAGAACTATAAGAGGAATTTTTTACGACGCAGAAGCGCGCGGGATTTCTTTGAAAGAGTTCAGGATTGAGAGGTACCCGAGGCTTGACTCGGAAAAGGAGTGCGTTACAAAGGGTTTCGCGAGAAATTACGAGAGAGAAAGAGAGAGAGAGGGAAAGGGAAAAAGCGAAGGCGAAAAGACAGGGAAAAATACGCACTTATGAGTTCCCGAGCTACGTACGAATGGTAATTGCTCGGCGTCTCGTTATAGCCGTTCTTTCTCGTCGAAAAGGTAGACACGTCGTGCTCGGTAGTTTACGATCGCGGAATGAAAACGCTCGCCACGAGAAACGACGAAGGAGCACGCGGAGAGAGCAACATGCGGGATGGAGGGAATGAGTGGCTGGAAAGGAGAAAGGAGAAAGGAACGAAGCGAAGCGGGAGAAAGAAAAGAAAGGGTCGTTTTGTGCGTACTTCCTGAAACGTAACCGATAATAACGCGCGGAGCTTCGTATTTCAACGTGTTCCTCATCCGCGTTGTCCATTGTCGCGGCCGTTTTATCGCGTCCTCCTCGCCGCTCGCGACTTTGAGAGGCTAATAAGAGTTTGGCGCAAATTTCCCAAATTCGTTCCATATTTTCTTCCTCTCCCCCTTCCTCGCGCAATTCTCCGTCTGCCCGGTAAGAAAGAAGGAGGACGACAATGACGACGACGACGACGACGACGACGACGCGGCACGAAATTAAAATTACGTCGTAACGACGGAATCCGGCGACCGAGCAAGAAAGGAGAGGAGGACGACAATGACGACGCGGCACGAAATTAAAATTACGTCGTAACGACGGAATCCGGCGACCGAGCAAGAAAGGTCTTCGTCGCGACTCGTAGTCGGTGTTACGGCGGATATGGATCTCGAGGAAATCCCGGGGAGAATTTTTACCAGCGACCCGAAACGATATTACGTACTTAGTTGCCGGTGCAGCTGCCGCGTCCGTAGAGACTCCAACATACGTCACGGAGTAACTCCTCAGCGGTTTCCGCGATATCGCGAGTTTCCTTTATTCCTCGGAAAACGAAGCGGTTATCTTTCACCGGCATTTTCCCCACTCCGTTACCTCGCCATTTCTCCACCTCGAAAGCGTCGAGTCGACCACCCGCGCCGCGGAGATCGTATCGCCAAGATCTCTTGACATTTTTCACGCGACGCCTCCTCGATGCGCGAAATCGAGACAAAGGACAGAGAGAATTGATGGAGAGAATCGATAAAAAGAGAGAATCGTTCGGTCCTTTCTCCGTAACGACGAGAGACAGAGGCGCACCCCCGTTCCCTGTCGCGGAACAGAGGACGAGCCGAGCCGAGCGGAGCGGAGCGGCGTCGCGCGGCGTATGCTAGTTGCGCGCAAGATCGAAATACGTTACGGGACAAACATCTTTGAAGTTGCGCCGGTATTGCAACGACAACTCGATTTCAGAAACGTGTCGTCGGGTCCTTTCTCCCCAGGGGATATTCAGGATATTTTCCTACGATCCGAATACGATCTCGAACAGTTCCGGCGCACTAGCCGACTCTCTCCGTCGAGAGTTTTAGAGATTCGTGTCGCTTTGTCGATCTTTTTGGTTAGCAAGTTTTCCGGAAAGTTGGTATATCGCCGCACCTTTCAAAGAACATCCTCGTAGCCGTCGTCGCCTTACCTTACCCGTCGCTCCGAGTCCATTTCACAGGCGCACATTGTCGCCTCGCGAGACTCCCCTACGGCCCACCACCACTGTCCGTATTTTTCTCCGTCGCGGTCCGGTTTCTCCGTCCTACCACGGATTCCCTTCGTCCTCGATCTTTCCGAATTTCTCGATAAGCGACTTCGTAAAAGCCGCGCTGCGCGTGTGTATACGGTCAGCGTGTAAACGGAAGAGGTTTTTCCGCGGCGCACGCTCGGATCGGAATTTATCCCTGGTCTTGGAGAACGTCCCCACGGACGTGTAAAGACGTCGCCGGGGTAACCTTGGATCGTGGAGTAACGTCGCGTAACGTCCCGAAAATGTCTCCGTTTATCGGACGAACGAGCGCGGAATGGCTTCCGCGGGGAAACGCAAAAATTTATCCGCGAACAATTTCCGCCAAAGGACGGGATAAACTATGTCCGTGGAACACACGCGACCGATGAAGAATGGGAAATTTTTACGAGCTCGTAAACGAGTCCGACGACCTCTCGTAACTCAGAGCTGCCTCGGTCTTCGCTATTGCTTCTCGTTTGCCTTCTCGTTTGCCTTCTCGTTTGCCTTCTCGTTTGCCTTCGCGTTACCCCGACTCGGGAATTCTCCCTTGACATTGTTCCGAATCTTCCCGGTCTTCCGCCCGGTTCCGGTCCGTCCTCGCCACCCTTCCACTCTCTCTTCGCCGCTACTTAATTTCCCGTGTTTCCCCGAAATTCCCATCTATCGGTCCCTCAACGTTCCCTTCGCGATCCCCAGGAAGAAAGGGACAACGATCTTTGCTCGCACGCGACATAAATCGCCAACGAGTATAGCATAATCGCGCGGATCGGACGGTTGTTTCGAAACGCGAACGGTCGCAATAGCCGAAAGCTCGACAGCTCGAAAGTCGGAAAGTTGGGAAGCTGGAAAGTTGGGAAGCCCCGTGCCGGGACCATCTCCGAGATATTCCAACGACCGAATTAAACGAAACGCCGAACCCGACCATTCGTTGCCCTTTAGAATCGTTCCACCGGGATTACGCAAATATTTTTCCTCTGCCTCATTGGTTTTCCTCCTCCTTCCACGGTCTTCCACCATCGACGTTCCCATTTGTTTTCCTACGTCGAATTCGAGTCTATGCCGGGCTCGTTCTTTTTATGCGCGCGCGTTAGTTTCGCCCGACCCAGAAGAGCACCACCGACGTTAACGAGACAAACGAATACGTTCGGCTCCTCTTCGCTTTCCGAGCTGTTGCTCGTCCCGATACGTTACGGCGCGGAATCCGTTTTACCGTCCACGGGGTCCGAGAGAAAAGCGCGCGTCTTACTTCTCCGACCAAATGCAACCCTTCTTTTACACTCAACGTATACCCGAAGAGGGTCGTTCTTCCTCGAGTTTATAAGAATCGTCTCGCGGATTCCGAACGTGTCTCGTTCGGAGGGATAAAACACGTCTCCGCGTCGTATTTTCTCCATGGCTTTCGCGGATCACCGTATCTTCGCGACGTCGTTTCTCTTCGCCCTTTTAGAGGGTTCGTCGTTCGTTAGAGGCAGAAAAACGGTGAGCGATCGGTGAGACGGGTTCGGGCGTTTAAACCGGCTAGCGCCATCTTTTTGCATTTCTCCTTTCTCCAACATCTCCTCCGAGTCCGAGTGTTCTACCGTTTCCGTTAGACGCGTACCACTCGCGGGTTAAATACGAGGGCAACGGGAAACGTATTCGGGGTACGAGCGATGGCGCGAGGAATTGGCCGCGCGTATAGAAACATAAAGAAAGCAGGCGATTTCGCGGAAAATCGCGGAAAATTTAGCACCGGGCAGAGGCGAAACGATATCGAGGATTATCGGCGAATCGACGGCTGGAGGATTCGATCGAGAACCGCCTCCCTCGATGTATGCGTGGGTCCGCTAGGGTACCGGGGAGAATTCGCGTTACGAGTAACGACGATCGTTCGCCGCGTTGTTTTCGCCGGTGCTCGAACACGTTCGATCCGTTCGAAAATTTCCATCGTAAATTCGCGACGCCTCTAGGTGTCTTATCTCCATCGACTTTTACGAACGTCGTCCGATCACCGATTCCTCGCAGCTGCGTCGCTCTTCGTTTACGAACGAACGCGTCTTCGCGAAACCGGTCCACCTCTCGAGGAACAGTCGGCGTAAAAACGCGCCACGATTCGGATATTCGAGTCGAAAATTTCATACGGCCCTGCGAGGACAGGGACTGTAACCGGAACTAACGCCGAATCAGCGTGCAGTTCAGTAACTTTATGATCGACGAACGAAACGAGGTTCCTGGAAAGAAAAATCGAACCGGTCCACGGCGAACCGCGTAACTCGATGTGTGTGTGTGTGTGTGGTTTGAGAACGATACCGGAAGGTAGCCGGAGGAAACGAGAGAAATCGAATGTTCGGAACGAAGGACGGAACCGCGAGTCGCTCGTTCATCCGGTCTATCACGATATCGCGCGCAGAGTGCAGCCTCTGCTAACGGCTTTTGCTACTACCTCGCCAACTCCCCGCCGTTGATATTTCCACGGAAAAGAACGAACCGGCCATCGATCGCGCGGATAACCGTGAAACTGATGTTCGTTCGCGTTAATCGTTGCTATGGAATAAATCTCCGGATAATCCATAAAGTAAACCGACAATTTAACGCAAGCTCCGCGTCCAGTTTCTCACCGGTATTCCGCGCTGTTACCGCCGCCGCGGGAAAGAGGGAAAGTAAAAAGAGGAAAATGCATTTTCGGTGCAGCGAATGGTCGCGATCCAACTGGCATAAATCCGCCGAGCTAAATCGGCGCGCGATACGCGACTATTATCCGCAGACGTTTCGCGAAATCTAGCAGGAAACGCAGCGACGTAGACGCGCGCGCGTCCTCGGCGACCGAAAAAGCGGCGTGCGTACTCCTCCGCTCGATATCGCTTTTGTTTTTTGCATCTGTGTCGAGAGCCTCTTCCTCCAGCTTGCAGCGAGAAAGGAAGAAAGAGAAAAAGTAGGCGAAGCTCGCCGCCTTCGAAAGCGGAAGAAGCATTTCGCGCGAGATTGGGAATTCAAAGCGGTCGGATATTTCGTTCGCCGTTCCCCGGTATCTATTTTTTTCTCGCTCCTCGCCACCCTCCTTCCTTCCTCTCGTTTCGCGTTGATCGCGCGATAGGAAGTTGCGCGGAATGCCGCCCGCTTGCGCGAATCACCGCGACTGAGAAATTCCCGGCGAAGAATTCACGAAGAAGAAGAAGAGAAACCGACGAAACGTTCGGGGGGAAAGTAATTCCTCGCTACGGCTCTGTACCGGCTAACTTCCGACGAATCTCCGACGAATCTCTTTCGAAAATCCCGAGAGAAAGCCCGGAAAGAACGAACCGCTATCTCGTTTCAGCGCGAGATCGTCTGCCCGCCGAATCTGTCATTGGCTTTCTCGCGCGTCTCGGCTCGAATTTGAAGCTTCCCGGCGCGAGTGTCGCGTCTCGGTGAAACAACCACGCTGCCGACGACGCCCCGTTTCGAAACATCGCGATAATTCGCGTACAGCGTACGAGTACGTGTACGCGTTGCCTCTCGAGGCCGGAAATTATCTCGCGGAGACTATATCCGGTTGTAAGGACGAGGCGTTTACCAACGGGAAGAAAAGCAAACGGTCACGAGCTTCCGGACTTGAACGGCTGGAAAGTAACGGACACCTACGTGGAGCTTTTCGATGTCCATGCGAGCTCGGGGATTGCTCGTCGAACGCGAGTATTGAACGTTGCGGCGAGAAAAATGGACGATGAAAAGCAGAGGGAAAACAAGAGGCGCGACGGGACGAGAAGAGGTACCGAGAACGCGGGGAAAGGATAGACGGCTCGCTTTTTCTCGATACGTCTTCCTTCGGTCACGTTCGTCTCGACTCCGCTGCGTTCGTAAAACGTGCAATTTCCGCGGAAGGTGCAAAGCATAAAACGCCAAGGTGTTTCCATTTCGCAGGCGGCGGAGCAACAGTCACGCGGAAAGTTTCGGGCGAGCGAGCGATCCGTTCCGCGACGAAAACGAACGTCGAAAAATGAAGTCGTTCCCCCCGACACGCGGAATGAAACGTCGCGAATGCCAACTTTACGGGCATTAGGCAGAGCAAACTCGCGAGTTTAACCGATGATCCTAGTTCTCCGAACGGCGTGTTTATCTCCGAGGGGTTAATTACCTTGGGAAAGGTGGTGGTCGGTGGAAAGCGAAACGGCGAAGAAAATTTTCTCGCGCCACGCGCCTCTCGAGCTTTTTTCGATATCGCTTCTCGACCATACGCTCGATATATTCATCGACGATTACCGCTCCGGCGTGTGCCGCGAGGCGGAAAAGGAAAAGAGAGGAAAACGTAGGACGCGCGAGGCGAGGTAACGCGATACGATGCGCGAAGGATAGAAGAAAGTGGAAATTCCGCGATAAAAAGACGCGGGGAGACAAAGGCGCGATGCAGCCGCGCTAAATAATTTGCAGCGTGAAATTGTACGAGTCCTTTGCCTCGTGTGGAAAATTATTAATTCTCCCGACGGAAAGTGGAAGGTCGCTTCTCCTCTTGCTCGGTATAAATTATTCCATCGACGTTACATCGAGACGAGCTACTCCTGCGACGCGCGGCACCACGCCCGTATCCGTCAGCCGAACCCCGTTCGCGATTCGTTAAAAAATCTCGTCGCGCTTGTAAATAATCTGGACGGACTTGTTTAATTAAAACGCGGGCTTGAATTGTCGGGCGTTGGGGCAACCGGGCAAACAGGGTATAAAAAGGAGAGATTTACGAAGGACGGTGGGCGTCTAGATTGCCAAGAATTTACGAGGTTCGGCCGAGGTTTTCAACGGAAAGGCGAAACGCGACTCGCGCGGAGTGGCCACTTTGGAAAACGAACAGTCACCCTGTTTACAGGCAGCAAAAGCGGCCATCGCGATCTCGAAACGAGCGACGCGCGAGCGTTATCGTACGTGTAGTTGGTATACAGTCGTGTCGAGTAGGTAGACGTTTAGGTGACGCGTGTGCGCCGTGCTCGGCTGGAAAACGATGACGCGACGGGGAAAACTCGTTGCGGGATATTACCGAAAAAGCCGACGGAAAGTGGAATTTGAGTCGGGGAACAGGGGCGTTTCGAAGAATACACAAAGTAATACGTGGGGTGCATACGCGAGACGTAGCGCGGCTGTGGCGCCAGCATAAAAATAACATTGCCTTCACCTACGACGGACGAATTTTCCTAAATTTTTAACGGTAATCGTTACGTGGCCACTACCCGGATACCCAAGTCACGCAGCCAGTCGCCAACACGTCCAGAGGACCAGAGACCAAGCAAGCAGCTGGCTACGGTTCCACCTCGCACACGCCTACCTGCTGCTGCTGCTGCTTCCACTGTCAGACACTCGTGCTACCACCGACCCCCGTGGATATAGCCTATAAAGAGTAGAATGTGACCGTCGCGGGAATTCGATAGATTCGACCAGTTGGAATATTTTCCATGTTCGTACGCCTAGCACGCTTCCAGCCAAATGCGAAATATTCCTCGAGCTGCCGTCTTATCTGGCAAACTACCCTCGCCCGTTCACGATTTCCTCCATGTAACCGAATTGTTTTCCACGGGCCGGCATTTGTTTAAGGGGGCGCGGACAGGAAACGTCTGCCCCAGAATCGAGCGCCAAATCGAATTTCCCGACCACCCCCGGCCACCCTCGACGACGAGAGTTTATTACTCACCGATAATAAATTGCTGTAACGAAGGCCGTGGATACGTTTAAACGCGTATGTGTCCGCACACCGATCCTCCGCAGCTCGGCATCGGCGTGTTACGAATCGAACCACCGATATTTCCGCGACGATCATTAGAGGAAAAACTATCGACCCTCCGCATCGCGGAATCGCGCAAGTTGCACGGTTATATTTATTCGGGATGCGTGGAACGCGGCGAATCGTTGCGCGCAACCGATGCGAAATTAAATAAAAATTGTGGCATCGTTCGGTTCGAAACATCGCGGAAATGTTTGTAGGGATAGAAAAATTTGTCTCGATTACCATAACAGGTATCGAAACACGGCGTTATATATGTAACGCGATCAAGCCACCGTCAAACCGGTATATTGCCGACTCTCGGAATATTTAATCAATACACGGAAAAACCTCGGGCAAAAAAAAAGAAAAACGGGAAAACAGGAAAAAAAGGGAAATGGCAACCAAGCGATCGTAACGGGAACGATAAAAATATCGTTCTTGAAATATGGCGGCGGTACGGCAATATTCGTTATTCGTGAAATATCGCGAACATTACCTGACGCTGTCGATAACTTTTCCCGGATAATACCATAAACGTTAATAATGCACTAATGCGCTAGTTCGTGACCGGTATTATTTCGCGTCGATACGCGTTTCGCTATAAATCGCGGCTCGTTCGGTATAATATCGAGCGGGACCATCTTCCCTCGTTCGTCGTTCGTTAACCGATCACGATGGTCCATCGCCCCTGAGACCCGAAACGATTCGACGTTTCCGTCAAGATCGAAACCGAGAAGCGTCGGAGCAAAACGGGGAAAGCGACTTACTCGGACGGCGAAAAGGCCGAGACCGGATGGAAAAGGGGAAATCCGATTGTGGAATAAATCGCGGTAATTGCGACACAGGGAACGAAGGAAACGCAAGATCGGGACGAGAACGAACGTCGGGTTCAAATCTATAAGTGTGCCGTGTGTCCGTGAAGAGGAAAGGAGGAAGTATGCACTCGAGCACGTCGCGAGCCGATAGCGTCGGAGAATATCCCGCAAATGGTGCATCCGGATCGTGGCGAGGAAGGAGATAGCTGCTCGCCTGGTTATACCTATACATAACAGCGAGTAGTACACGAGCAGCGCTGAAAACGTATAGCTGCTATATACGAGCGGATATTCGTTCACACAGCGATGGACGTACACGCACGGGTAAACAAATGCTAGTCGGATAGCGTGGAACGACAGCTCGACGACTCGACGGCTCGACGGCTCGCGACGGTTCGACGAATCGGCGACACGGTGCCGATGCGCACGATCGCGGTCGTACATTCTTTCCATGCACATCCCGACGTAAGAAGACAAACCATGGACCTTGCATACCGGTCGAAATGAGCGGTACCGAGGCTTCGGCGAATAAATCGAACGTGACGAGGCTGAAACTACGCTACCAATCCTCCGCGATTATCGCCAGTGTGTCCAGCTGCGACGCGAAAGACGATTCCGTCCAAGGTTTACGTCACAGAGTATACGTCATAGGGCATAGTTGGAAGACGCTGGAACGACAGGTACGTAATTGCGAAGGAATAGCAGACCATCGACTATGCGATACCGCCTAGAAGTCGATAAATCTGATGGATAGCGTGAGTGGAAAATTCGTGGAAGAGCGAGGCAGATGGAAGAAGAAAGTGGGTACCGCAACGATGGGACGTTATTCTCGACTAACGGGCTATATTGGAAAGCCTATTTGCGATATACGTAGCTTCTCGATCTATCGGATCTGCACGTTCGTCGCGCGTTTCCATCCAAAGTCGCCGTCGTGGAATCTTCGTTATCGTTCGTTGTCTCGTAGGGTAGGAATCGAGTAGGAATGCGGGTACAGGTAAAAGTTGGAAACGCATGGACGAGACCCGGTTGACCGTAGCGAGTGGAGGATTTAAAGACTTTACACCGTAGGGGAATCGCTGCGGGAGAGATATACCGCGATCGAGAGGTCGTCGGTGATCCATAGGGTATTTAGCCGTCGGATTAGCAACGTAATTCGTCGTTTTTCTTATCGCTCGGAGGCCACGATGCGCGTTAAACGTAACTCCACTGGCACGGTGATATAAAAGTTTACGATCGAAATTCGCCAGAGGGTTCGCGTCGCGGTATACACGGACATAAAAGCGAGGGCCGTTCTGCGAGGGAAGTCGGGTGGTTCTATCCCCGCTTTACGACACCCTCCCGGCAGAGTAAGATTCGGCCGAGTCATCGGCATCGTCTCGTGACTCGGCTCTTCCATCCTCCAGTCGACTTGGAATTTCTGTAAAAGTTTTCCGGCTTGGTTGCGCAAACGGAAGCTATGACTGAGCTTCGCATACGTTATTCCTCTCCCTTCGCCTTTTACCTTTTACCTTTCACCTTTCATCTACCCACCGCCATCGCGGCACGAGAAGGAAGGATTCGCGAAAGGATTCACCGTGCAAGCCAGCGTCTTACATTGCGGCCACGCGAACCGCGTAACCTCCTTCCGCCGTCGGAAAACGGGAAACACGCGAAACCGTGTAAATCGTAGCTCCCGAGGGTTTTGCTTCTCTACCCGTGGCTTTGCAAACAGTGGAAAACCTTCCCGAGCGCACCAGCCATTTTCCGATCCTACGAGGGATCCCTAGAAACGCCACGCACCGATTCCTCTACAATTTTTCGGATAAAGTCTCCGCCTGCGATCGAGGACGAAAAATCCTCGCGACGGAAGTAGCGCTACTTCCCCTGCGACGAATTATCCACTCGACGTCGCCCTTAAAAATACACGCGCGCGTATCTCGCGTGTGCGACAGAGAAACCGACTAGCCAAAATTCATCCCACCTTCGAGCAATACAGGCTGCTATACAGGTCGGTTAAGAAGTCGGAGCAAACACGAAGATAGCAATGGGAAGGAAATATGGAATACGCGGCAAGATAGTTTGTAGGATTGGAAAACTGTTTACGCGCGGTAACGCGCAAATTACGCGGGAGAGGAAGAGAATATTCGTTTGGAAAACTGAACATTCGACTGGAAACAATAAGAACGGAGGGTTGTTTCCGTAGGAAAACGACACGGTTGGCGAAAGAACAATGGCCGGTGCAAGGAACATTGCGCTTCAAAGAGTGGGGTGGGTGGTTAGAGGGTGGTTAGAGGGTGGCTAGAGGGTGGCTAGAGAGTAGCGAGACAGCGGGTAAACGCGCTATAAAAGGTCGTGAATGCCAGCATTACCGCTGCTAAACCGTCGTCTTGGGCAGTTCGACTGTAATCTCGGCCAAGATTACGACGTACGTCTCGTAGCGTCTTTAAGAATCGACGACTCGTTCGCTTCCCTCTTTGTTCCCTGTTCTCGCGAGCGATGCTCGCTCGGATCGACGCCGAAATGGTAATCGTGTCGAAAGAAAGAACGCGAAAGGAGAACGTTCTTTCGCGAATCTTTGCTTTACGATGGCGCGGCGGTCGTTTAATCTCGTTCGATTAACGATCGCTGCTGTTGCCATCGTGAACCGTGGATGGGAAGCAACGATTCCGCGCGGAAGAAACGAATACTCGCGAAGCAGGTGGTAAACGGAACGAAATGCTCGCGACGATGCGTACACGCCGAGGTCAGTGGTACGCGAGACATACTTTGCTTCCGAGTGGGTTATCGGGTCTGCAAAGTCGTTTGCCAGCGTTTGCCAGCGTTTCGCGACATGGCGAATCTCGCGTTTCTTCCGTTCCATTAAAAAAGAAGGGAGACCCGGTTGCGCTCGTGTCTGTTTGCGACGGAAAAGTAGCGGAAGAG
>NW_016909129.1:126563-133576 GCF_001483705.2 Eufriesea mexicana
GCGTAGACGCGAGCTCCGGAGCTGACGTTGTCGCGACGATAGCCGGAGGCAATTTCCATCCGGTATCCGGCACGGCGCGCGCGTCGCGATGGAGCTCGGCCTGTTTGCGTTTTACTCCTTTGCCGTATCGAGAGGACCGAACCGGTCGATGACGAAGGAATCGAAGAAATAGAAGGAAACGGGCGGAGGAAAAGTCGACCGCTTGGAACTCGAGTGGAAGCTATTTCGCTCGCGTCGTCCCGGTGTGGCGCGATCGAGCGTTTTATTCCATTTTCTCGTCGTCGCTCCTCTCTTTCCACGGCCTGTGAACCCTCGAGACACACCTGAACGATAGACGATTGGAACGCGTTACCGCTCACCTTGTCCCCTTTTCTGTTCGCAGTGCCGCCAGCCAAGCCGATAATCTACGACGCGAAGAGAAGAGACATGAGCAAACTTCTCGAGGCCTATCCCGAAGGAACTGACCTGTTCCTCGTCTGCGAGGTTCACGGAGGTAAGTGTCGCGCCGAGGATTTTCGCGCGCGAGATTAACGACTAAACGCCTTCCGAAATTACCACACGAAACGATGCATCCCTCCGTTTGCACATCCCGCGTGTTGCACCCTGCCATTTGTTTCGCGAGAAAATAATCTGTCGCGATGTTCCGCCCCTGTGGATTAATTGGCCGGAACTCTGCCGGTTTAACTCCGCCCTCTTTCTAATACCACTGGCATAATGGATCGCTGCCAGAAATTGCTTCCAGCCGATTAGAGGGATGAATTATTATAAGTGGTTGCGCATCGTTTATAAAAAGCCGGCGGACAGTATCCGCGCATCCGTCATACTCGATCAAACTACTTGACGACAGCGTTGGAAATGGGCTTCTTCTTTTTCTTCTTCTACTTCTTCTTAAGAAGAAGAAGAAGAAGAAGAAGAAGAAGAAGAAGAAGAAGAAAACTCGTTCCTTGAGCGAAATTTAATAGAGAAATACAGCGTCTCGTCTCGTCTCGTCCCGTTTCCCGGCTCATCGATACGTCAAACGCGCGAACCGTGTCTTTCGCGATTTATTTCGCGCGAAGACGGCGACGCCCGGTAAAATACGACAGCGAAAACAGAGAAACAGCACGGTTATACGATCGGAGTAGATACGTAAGTGGAAAAAGTACGAACGGGTCGGTTTTCGCGCGGTAATATTCACGGCGACATCTAGCTAGGAGGGAAATCGCCACGCATAAGCAATCGCGCGTAAAACGCAGCACGAGAGGTGGCCGACGCGTAAACGTCTTTCGAACCTTGCGTGCCGGACGAAAAATCCCATTTCCTCGAACCGCGAGTATTCACTGGCGCGAGGCCAATTCCATTTACAGCCGGCATTCGCTTACTCCGAGAAAATACGAAGCGAAATAGGCGAGGAGGGGTAGAAGAACGAAGAAGATGGAAGAAGAAGGAAGAGTCCAGTCGGATTTTTCCGACTCTTCTTCTTCTTCTTCTACTTCTTCTTCTTCTTCTTCTGGCCCGATAGGTGTCGCGGAGCGGGACAAATCCGCTGGATCCACGCCAATTTTAATCTCCACCGACGCCCCTTTCGCCGACACGAGCCACGAATATGCCAAGAATTATCCCTTTCGATCACGCGCTAATCATCGGTTAAAGGGAAACCTCTCGGAACCGACTGGTTGAACGATTCGCGGATACCGAGGACGGAATAATCGGCTGCGAATTAATCGGGTTCGATGGCCATTGATCCTTTCGCCGGTCGATCACGGCCTAAACGGCGAAAGTTGAAAGTACCCTTGAACGACGAATGCGTAGAGCGCAAATACATTTTTCCGCGTTATTTGGTCGAGGTAAATTCACGAGTGGGACTCACTCCGTTGGCATTGTTCTCCGAATAAAAATTCCAAAAAATTCCACGCGATCGTGGGACAGAAATGTTTAACTTTCATTATACGTCTAGTATTATATCGGATAATGGAATCTAGAAAATTAACGAGAAACTGCCCTACCGGAACTTTCTCCTTAATTCAACGAGGAATTTTTTCCTTCTGTCCTCTCGTGCCCTTTTCCCGGGTCCTCCTCCAGCGAGATTACACGACTTACAACTAGCAGCCACCCAGCCAACCATCCAACCAGGGTAGCCAACCGTCCACCACCACCACCACCACCACCACCACCCGGTAGTTCTCCGGACGAGCGATTTGTCACTCCACGGAGAAAACGAATTTCCAACTTGCTCCCAGAGTTTTTCCTTATGCGCGTACAGGTAACCCATGACTTCCGAACGGAAGACTCGCATTGTCGACCAAACTTCGCAATATCCGAACAACGTTTTCCAACTTAAAACGACGACTGCCAAAGACCCGTCCACGCGGCTTTCGACAAATTTATATTTTCTCGTTAACTTTTCCGCGCCCCTCCCCGAGACGCGATATTTCGTATTCGCCCGACGACTCGTCCGACACCCCTCCGCGCCACCTGTTCACGTGGAAATTGCTGATTTCGTAAAGAGCAGTTGGGAAAAGCCGAGTCCTCTGCAACGGGTACAGAGCGAACTTCGGCATAAGCTATCCGGCGAGATAAAGCGACGACTCGAGCCAGAGAAACGGTCTCATCGCCGAAGGATAATCCACGCCGTGGTACAAAAAGACCGAGATACGAATAACAAAAATGAGCAAATGCCCTGCCGCTCGTAAGTAGTACACCCCGTGTCCGAAATCCAAGGTAGAAGCGTAACTTGGCATAAGACGCGAATAACCCGGTGCAATCGTTTCCAACGGTAGACCGGGATTCGCGATGGCGAGGGGAGTCGTTGCCAGAGACCAGCCGGAGTAGCGATTATTCCGGCTGCGAGCTTAAACCAGTCGGATGAGCTTGAACGGAATGTCGTTTTCTTTTCTTCCACCCGGTGACTCCTCCAAGGGAATGACGGAGAGGCACAGAAACGGCCATCCACCGTGTCGGGAAAAATATTTACCGAAAACTTTCGCCGGATAGTTGAAATATTTTTTCGCAAGTACCGTAGGAAACAAAGAAGCATGCCTGCAAAAAACCAACGAGCCGTCGTCGGGCATGGAAGTTTCAAAAATTCCAGTCGTCGTATTTTCGCGAGTTTGTTCTCCCTGTTACTCGTTCAACCGGTCGGTTAAAAGGGAATCGCGCTTCCTTCGCGGGAAATATACGGCGCAGGAGAGATCGGAATTTTGGAATTTTATGAACTCGAGACGAAGGTTCCGTGGATTTTTTTCGCGTCTCGACGCCTTCTCTGAGAGAAAAACAACGGAGAGCGGAAAAGGTTCCCGCGCGAATAAGCGTTCCTTCGTTCCTTCGATCGGCATTGGACTCTCCGGAAAACCTTGGAGAGACATCGCCGCGAAGCCATGCCCGAGTTTCTTACGAGTTGCGTTACTCGACGCGTACGCGAGTGTCGAAACAGCTTGGAATTTTGGTAAAACAGCGTGACGAAGCAGGTCGAAACGATCGCGTTAATTTCGCACGACGAGTCGTTTTACGCGAACGAATAACAGACGGAATGTTTGAAAATGGCTGACCACGAGGATACTCGATCGAGGCACTTAACTCGCGCGCGAGCGAGACGAGCATTGTATCGCGCATTGTTACCTCACAATGTACCGTCTTCGGTCTTTTCCACGTGTCACCTTGCCCGCCTGCCGCGTTGCTCCCGCATTGTTGCACCGTCACCGTGAAAGTAATTTTACGGCAGACCAAGGTAAAGCGTTTGTTTTAACGTGACTCGCGGCTAACGGTATTCCTTGCTTTAACCTGGCCGAGCAACACACGCGCGGACCGTGCTGTATTTCTCTCTCATTGTTTGCGCGATCTTTACTCTTCCGGCTTTTTTAAACTTGCCGGTATTTCGCGTGGAAAGCGGGTGAAATAATAAATCAAAAGCCGGAAATTTCCCGACCAATCGGTGTCTGGAATCTCGAGAAAGTTGGGAGAGCGGCAAATAGATGAACGGCAGAATACTCGAGCAAAGCGTCATCGAAAAATTCCAAAGGCCCGCTGAAAGGTGGAGAGCGATTTTTATTCGCGACCAGACGAACCTCGCTGACGAATCTTGCAAGTTGAAGCGCTTAAACGGCATCATTTGGATGGCGCGTTAGCTTAGCAGCGTTATTAGGAAGCTCTCAGCGTAACGCCACGCGCCCCATTGTTCGCTAAACGCTCCAATTTCGAGCTTCGTCCACGAGCAAACACCGATGTGCCAGAGAATTTGCAAGTTTGCGCCGCTCGCGAAAAGCTTTTACGCGAAATCGAAATCGCGGGAAGAAATCGGGCGTGGCGATATAACGTAATTCGCGTGATAAAAACGAAATGATCGGAACTGGTACAAATGTAGCGGGGACGCGGTCGAGAGCCACTAAAATTCGTCTTCCATTGTGCTTCCTTCGCTGTCGCGTAACATTATTACAACCGAGTCGTACTCGGCCCGCGAACCTCGTGATATATACCTGTTCCATCCATGATGCCAGGTGGAAACCCAGAGAGCAATAAAGATCCTCCTTTCCTCTACCCTCCAGCAACCCGACTACGGTCTCTTACTTCCACCTTTTCTACTTCCGCTCTCACAGAGAAGCAATGAAATAATTCCCCACCTCGCGTACCGGAAAGTCGAGAGCGTGTGACACTCATCCTCGATTTCTCCTTCCACCGGTTCTCCCTCTTCCGACTCTACAATCCCTCGTTTCTGTCACTTTTAGTTCTCTCGACGCATAATTCGCTTTCGAGATGAACCAGCTCCCGCTTCTCTCCACCGACCCGATCCGTACGAAGATACGCTCTCACGCTCGAAAGCGTATTCGTTCTTCGTAGACATCGCGCGCGCGCTATCGGAAAATCCGCATCCAAGCGGCATCGTCGTTTATACGCGCGATAAACTGTACCGACGCGGTTGACCGTGGAACTTGGTATAATAGCGGAACACGGGACGCTTCTCGTTTTCCGGAAGACAAATTTCCGCGAATAATTAACTCGGGGAATTAGGTGACCGTGCAACCGGTACATCGGGACCAATAAATTGACGAGTAGACGTCGGGCGATTTCCATCGAGATCGCTACCGCTGCGGCCGAGTAAGACCCGTCGAGGGGCGTGATTGACGACTAGCTCGCAGCCTCTGATACATACTCGTAGACACGGATGCAGTCTCGATGCGTCGTCTACTCGGATTAGGCCAGCTGCTCGAATTGTCCTGACCGGCAATCAGCCTGCTTGCCACGGATAAGCGATAGAGACCGCTCCGTCAAGTACGTGGTAGACTCCACGACATAGCGAGCTTCCGAAGTAAGGCATCGAGCAGAGCGACGCCGATTGACGGGATGATACTCTGCTCTACACTACAGTCCAAGTGCTTCCGAAGCTACCTCGCGTTACCAAGGCTACCCCTTGTGATCGAGTACCCGTCGTGAATCAACGTCCGTTTCATTGTTCAACCGATGGTCACCGGCGATGATCATTTTCTTTCACCGAATCATTTTCTATCCACGCTCTCCCTCTCTCTTTCCCGCTACGGTCAGCGTTCCTCGGAGTTTCCGTTAAATTTTAACTACCCCTGTGGATAACGTTAGTCCCGGATCACCGGCAGAAAATAATACACCGAGGGAACGAGCCTTCCTTCGGTCATATCTTTCCGAGATACTATCCACCGCGACGGAGCCAGGGGACTTGGAAAAATTTCCAGGTACGAGAGGAGTATTCGCGGCAGAGCCAAAGATGGAATCCCGGCGATAAAATTAGCTAGGTAAGATCACCGAGAAAATTGGCGAATACCGGAAACGGAGGGACGCCCGGGCCGGGCCGGACCAGACCAGACCAGACCAGACCAAGGTCGACTAGAAATACCGATAACGCGAAACGAGCAAACTCCGGCCGCGATTAATAGTACGTGTGATTCGTACACGCGTATACTCGTGGGAACCCGATATTCCTCGCGAGTGTAATAATTCTTCGAACGTGCTGGAGTTACGCGCATAGGTAGTATCCGCGAGTTTCGTTTCGTCTTTGTTTAGCCAGAGTTAAGCGATAGGAGCAATTAGGTGGCGCTTTTAACGCATAAGTCACGTCGTTTATACGCCCCGAGATGACTCGTCTGTTCGATTTAGGTAAACCGAGACCTCGAGTCACGTGGTTTCTGGAGTCGCAGACAATCGATGCGCCGTCGGAGATTCGAGAGACCCAAGGGCCAGGAGGCGAAACCAACGTCGTAACCATAAGCAATGTGACGCTGAAGGGTCTCACGAGAAGTCACTACCATGCCAAACTGTTCTGCAAGGCAAGCAATACTCATTTAGCACCGCCACCCACCACTGCCGTTATCATCGAACTTTACAGTAAGTAGATCCGTTGCTTTCCACGATCGTTAATTATAGCGCTGCGCGTAAAGTATTATTATTTCATCGAGGGAATAATAGAAGGTCGAACGAGTTGGTTTATCGAACGGGTCACTGGTTATTCTCCTCCTTTCCAGAGATCGGGTGTACGCGCTTATATTACCGTCGGTACCCAAGAATCGTATCCGACGCAACAGACAAGGTATCAGACGGTTGCAATTAACCGTCTACAAAAGGCAGAAGATTTCAATAACGTCGTTTCATCTGCTTAAGAGGACAGTGGGTAATTTGCCCCTTCGTCGAGCCGTAAAAGCCAACCCGGTTATGTTAATGAAACGATCAATAAGTAACGACGCTAATTATCCGTGATGCAGGAAATCGCTTCGTTCGAAACTTCGGTCTTTCACCTACCAGCGCCAAAGAGGTTTCGTTCCACTCGCTCATCCGACACGTACTTGTCCAAGTGGAACGAACCTTCACCCCCATTCGCCATTTATATTTTTTTCTTTTTCTTTTTCATCTTTTTTTATATTCTCCAAGTTTTGTACACGCGATCGCGCGCGGAATAAAAGCGGGCAAAGTTCTTTGGACGAGAGAGCGGGCGAATGCGTACCGAGCGTTCGTGCGCACATTTTTCCTTATTTTTTTCCTTTTTTTTTTTTTTTTTTTTTTGGTTATTTTGTACC
>NW_016909129.1:133756-219330 GCF_001483705.2 Eufriesea mexicana
TTTTTTTTTTTTTTTTTATTGGTATTTGAACCGAGAAATGGTCGAATATTTAGCCGTCACGCGTCAAACTTTTCCATGACGAATTTCTGTTCTATAAAATCTGCGCAAAATGAACGGACCTCAAAAACGCAATATCAATGGCGGCAGTTAGATTCGACAAGATGAAATTGAAACATTTTTCGAGAGGTTACAACGGAAAGAGAGATACGCGCGTTTGACAACGAACAACCCCGGAATAGCGGGAATGACGGTCGAAAAGCAATCAGGACTCCGATATCATTAATAACGTTACTTCTGGAATCGCGTAGCGAATCACGGTGAGTCGCATACACCCGATACGACTCGATATGCCCGCGGCGATGTTCGATTAAATTTTATGGAGTACGTACATATGCGTTGAGAGGGAACCATCGATGGTACCGACGACTCATTACCCGATGCGTCTATCGAAGTCCCCGAAACAATCGCGCCGCGATGGAAAGGAAACGAGAAATCCCATCCGGTATATAGAGTACGATAGAGAGAAAGACCCCCATTGGATAAATACACGGTTGTAATTGCCGAGAATTCGCGTCGATGCACCCTCTCTCCTTTCGACGCCGTTGACCCGTAAACAGTTGGTCGAAGGGAACAACGTTTTCCGCTTACTCGGCGAAGGCGACGAGTTAAAGCTCTCCTCGATGAAGGAAATTAGTCAAAGTGAATTAATTCCAGCGAGACCGGTGGTTCGATAATCGAAAAAGGGGGAAAAAAATACGAACGGCGATATATCGCGTGGCAGCCAAGCGTGTCCGCCGCATCCGAGTTATCGTCGTCTTTGACGACCGATATTAAAACTCGCTTGGAAACGTTTCGCGATATCGACTGCGCCCCCCGTTCCACTCGATACTCGCGCATTCGCGATTCCGCCGCGGCTTCAGCCCCGCGACCTTCCGTCATCCCATCGATCCGATCGTTTTCTTTAAAATTCAAAGTCATCCTCCGGCTTCGTAGCGCGTTCCGCGAGAGCAGCCGAGCTGCCGCGCGGGATGACCGCACCCCGATTCCTCGTGGATTCTCCGCGCGTATTAAGAGTTTCCCCGTAGCCCGTGATCCGATTAAAAACTCGCTCCGCTTCGTACGAAACTGCGATTGCAGATGTCAGTCGATGCAAGAAATTAACATTAATAATTTCATAAGCACCGAGGCTTCGCTAGCCGGCCCACCGCTACGCTCGAGATTCATCCCGCGAGAAACTTTCCCATCGGACAAACAACTTTAAATTAAATTGCGCGCCGCGGGTAAGTATTGCTGGCCGGTGGATACGCGAAGAAACCGAAGCGAGTAATCCTAAACGATGGCGCGGTGCTAATGTAAAAGAGCCGCTTGGGAAATACGCGCTAACTGAAAAGCATCCTAAAGCGGTCGGAAAATATTGGCCGAAAAGGAAGGGAGAGTTTGGCGAGAGAGAGAGAGAGAAATTTTCCGCCGTCTTTCGCCTTCGATCATCTTACGCCCTTTCTCTCTTCTTTTCTCTGTCTCCTCGCGGTAACGCGGAAAATCTTATCGAACGGAAACGTCGTTTCTAAGCTGATTTATGAAAGAAACGGATCACGCGCTTCGAATACCAGACCGACAGGAACGAGAAACGGTGCGATATCAACACCTACGTGGTATTTAACCTCTTGTCCTGCGATTCTAATTCCAATGCCACGTGCCATAATCAACGACACAGTCGGTCACGCGTCGAGCCATTTGGTCCGAACGCGGCGAGGAATAACGCGTAACCGAGGCAGAGAGATATCGGCGTAGATTGACCACGAGAGACTGACTAATGAAAATAATCGTTAAACGTTGCAGAAGCACGCCTGAATTACTAATTTTCTAGCTAACTATAATATTGCCGGTTGGTATCCCCTTGGTCGTGGTGCTACGATAGGGTAGCAGGTAGCACGTAAGAAAGAGGATGCGTTTCGTCCTGGACCTGCTAGTGAACTCGTCAGTAAGGCTTTTTAGCAGATCCTGCCTTGCGGGATACTTAGGTAGCGCAGGATCTTGTATTCATGGGGGGTCGAGGGTTCACCGAGGACTTTGGAGAAAGTCCTCGAACCTCCTTCAAGCAGAAATCCATCTATTAGCGAGGGTGTAAACGTTGGTCGCTACGCTATGTAAATTACTAGTTTCCTCGACGAAACAAACGCGCAAGTGTCTTCTCCGTGTTCGAGGAAAACCTTCAAACTTATTTCTCTACTATCGGTCACTGACCACCCTATCACCCACCCTAAATTGTTCTTAAAGTAGTAAAAAAAGACTGTAAGATGTGTAATAAATATCACTTACCAAACTCTCGTTCAGAAGCTGTCGAAGTTCCGATGGGGTGTGGCAGGATCAGGGGCAAAGTCAGTCACACCACGCACCGTTATATCCTAACGCGGCGAAGTCAGTCACGCCACGCACCATTATGTCCTAACGCGGCCAAGTCACTCACGCGGCAAGCCACTGCGTCCTAGCGTGGCGAAGAACAACACGCAACTGAAACAGGAAAAAAATTGCGGAAGTTAGCCACGAGCCTGTTCGAGCCGGTCAATGTTTACGCTGAAACCTATCTAGAAACCACGCCTCCCCGCTACGTTACGTGTAATCCGAATTCCTTGCCGCGAGTCTCGCGCAATATTCTAGGCGACGATGTAAACACAGAACTCTCTCGACTCTTCCAATTTCTCCTCGTTAAATTTTCTACGACATCATTCAACGTCCTCCAACGTCTTTGTTCTCGAGACAAATTCACGGGCTCCCTGTTTTCCTCCCTCGAATACAAACTCGACTCGACTGGCTGTATGTTCGACATCTGCAACGTCTGATTCAAGCGGCGAACGCGAATATTCGCGAAACGTTCGCGTCTAATGGCCAAAAATTTTCAGCCGTTTTAATTGCTCGCGATTTTAGGATCAAGCCGATCCTCGACGACGCGTACGCCAACAATCGCCACTCGCCGAGGCGATTATATCCATTAAAGCAGTCAACGACTCGGAAATAAGCAGCGACTTTCGCGATATCAAGGCCGTGTTAAGGGGAAACAAACGCAGAGTCGGTGTATCGTTTAACCGTTCGTTAATCAAAGCGTGATACGACGTCGAGTGGTCGACTGGTTGTAGAATTTTCCGCTATTTTTCTCCCACGATGACTAGCGAACCGGTCGGCACGTTGGAACGAAACGTCGAAACTGCACGGTAACTGGGATCCTCGATTCTTTCCGTTGATTGGGACCGAGCTAGACGAGGCGCGGGCAACGAATAATCGAAGGACACTCCGTTCGACTACTCGAAAGACTAACGAGTCGAAGGGGCGACTGGACCGAGGCACGTTGCTCGCGCGAATCGATTGCACCCTTGGTCGAACCGTTTATTTCCATCGACGAGCAGCAACTCGCGTCGAAATTTATCATAAACGTTCCGATAAATATTTCATGACCGCTCGGTAACTACAGGCATCCCGGTGAATACCATTGTATACGGATCGTTGAAGCTTTTATCTCGATGCATATATACGCGCACTTGGTATTCCCGGTTTCGGGTTAAACAACGCAGTTAAAGAGATACCTACGCGTGACGGATACGCGGTGAAAAATCAGAACGAAGGGGAATCGAGAAGAATTTTTGCCGCTTCGCGAACAACGCCGAGTGGAGGAAACGCGGGCTGCTGGATGGAAATGGAAACGCGCTCGTTTGAACGCGAAATAAATTATCTCGCGGTTATATACCCTATGAATTTCCGAAGCAAAGACCGGCAGATATTCCTTCCTCCCGACGATGGGAGTACATAAACGGAATCGCAGTAGAGGAAGGTACGCGCTCCGAAATTAGCCGTTTTCGATTCGAATCGACCGTCAGTTTTATTATTCTTTCGCGTGAAAGGCAGCTGGGATAAAAATAAAGTCTCTCTCTCTCTCTCTCTCTCTCTCTCTCTCTCTCTCTCTCTCTGTTTCTATTAATCTCGGACTAATTGGAGGCACGAGCGACGGAGCGTACGTCGAATAATTGGAGGATTCTTGATCGATACGGTTGAAATTCTAACGAGCCGAAGAGCTAGGCGGAACGCGCGCGTCCCGCTCCGACCAAAAATGCAGCCGCGGCTCGAGTGGCCGGCTTTTTCCCATTTGCATCGAATACATCTGCATATTTGCGAGTTATCGGAAACCACGACGCAAGATCCGAGGACGACGGTCACATCTGGGGATATATCTCCGTAAGGTTCGTCGACCCCGTTTCCCACACGGTGCGTCGTGTCCAGCAGGGTGGATTCGTCGATTCAACGAGGCCACCCCGTGACGCGAAATGGATACCGACGAAACGAAAGAACGACCTTAAATCGAGGGAACGTTTTGTCGGGACATTTTCCCGAAGTGGTTCGTTTTCATTAGCGCGCGGAATTAGAGAAGATCGCTGCTGGAGGAAATTGGTCGACTCGGTTAACAAGCCGAGAAATCTCGCGTTTCTGCCTCCACGTTCAACGGAAACAAAGGAATCACATTCGGCAAAAATGCACCGGCCAATCCGCCGTCATCGATTTCTCGTTAATTAGTAAGAAAATTAACGAACCTCTCCTCGCGTAAAGTTTACTCGAAGCTCGTTAGTCTCTCGCGCAAAGGAACGTCGGCGAAAACGACGAGAGTCGCTCGAGAATGGAACCGTTAGCCGATTACTCGACTCGCGATAGTAACCGTGTACGGATCATCGGAGGTACGATTAAACTTCTCCCGTTTCCATACAGCCGTTGTTCTTCGTCTCTCGTGATTTCTCCTCGCGTACCGCCTATATATTCCTTCGAGTACGAGAACAACGGGAATAAAGGAAAATTAAACGTCGTTGCGTGGAAGCTTCGACTCGCAAAGAGATCCGGTTCGATACGGACAACGACGAGGACGAGGACAGACCCGTTGATAACAGTGGAGATTCGTTTACCGGGGTATAAAGTTGCGTAAACCGCAAGGTGGTCTTTCGGAGAGACGGAGGACGGAGGAAACGATTCTGCGAAGAGAAATTCGAGACATTGGTGGATGCACCGAGTCGCAAACCGCGTAACGAATCTCCGATGTACTTTTGGGTCAAGACAACCAAGAACAGAAGGGTTTCGACCGCTCCCGAGACGAAGCAACTTGGTCGACGTAACTCTTAGACCCTGATAACCGAACTCGGGCCAAGCTAATAACTCTGCCCTGCTTTCGCTAGAATCATCGCGAAACGCGTATCAAACCGAAAGTATGACTCAACCCAGTTTCGATTATTCCGAATACCGAGTGACGAAAGGACATAATTTAAATCGGCAAGTTTCCATCGAGGAAAGTCAAAGCACGCGAACGAAGCGAATTTTCGGGAAATCGCAAAGGAATCGTGTCCCGACGGTGATTCCGAGGGGAAAAAAGGTCTAAAGGACGTCGTCGGAAAAGGTTAGCGGCAGCCTTGATGAGAACGATACGAGCTGCGGTTTTGCCAAATTATGGCAATAATATCACTTAGAATGGCGGCCGGTCTCGGTGAAATTTCACTTAAGTCGACAATTCGCAGGATCGGCGCATACGGACCGTTCTCTAATGTTCGCTCGTTCCAGAACTAACCGACTTAATCTACAAACGAGCCATTTAAACTTCTCTCCAATTCCTTTTTCCCCTCTATTTCGTTCCCCGTCCCCGGTCTTTTTCCAACCACCGCGCCGCACACGCTCTGCCGTTTTTCCCGCGCGCCAGCCGCATTATTCCCTCGTCGGTAATAAGCCCGCGAACCGTGAAACATATTAAACGCATAAATACGCTGCGAGACGTCGAAATAAAGTGTCGCGGACGCGTGGCGAAATTTCGCATCCTCGTCCGCGGCCCGATTTCCTATTTTTCTTTTCCCCTCCGACCCGCCGCCGTTCTCCGCCTGGCTCGCGCAAAGAGTTTCGGATGAATTTAAAACGAGAATTACAGGAAACACGGCGGCGTAATGCCGCGAGAAAGGAAGAGGCAGGAAAACAGAGACAGAGGCGAGAAAAGAAAAACGTAAAGATCATCTCGCGGTTGAAGCGTGGATATTAAAAGCGGAGAGAGTCAAATTCACGGTTCTTGGCCGACTCTCTCCGGTCGCCGACATGAATTTTGATTTACAAATTAAATTTCTACTTCGCTCCAGAGTTTTACCCACGCTAATTTTCCGGCTGTTTTTGTTTTCCTTCGCTCCTACGAGTTCTAATTACACAGACGTTCCTTTCTTGCCACCGTGCACCCTCGTGCACCCCCGCCGTACCACGCGTTCTACTACTCCATGTTCCACTTTTTCTTTTTTACCCACAACCTATTCCCGACGCTTCTCCTCCATCTCTCTGTGTTTCTCTCCTTCTCTCCGGTTCCGAAAACTTTTCTCGCCACCGTGAGACGATAACGAAGCCGGTGCATCGCGACGGAGGAACCGGTATGGTCGCGCGTAAACCAGTCGAAACTTTTTCATCCATCGATTAATCGTTCGTTCCAATGAGCGTGACAGTTACCTTTTCAATTCTCCCGGGGATCGATCGTAGGTCGCGAAACCGCCGATGGGAGGCTGGAGAGATTTAACGGCAGGTGGAGAAGCTTTTATCCGAACGGTGTCTTTTGTGGCGGAAACCATGACGTTTCCGTTGCTCCTTGACAATTTTTACAGCCACCGAACGAACGAACGGACAAACGAACGGACGAACGAAAGAAAATAAAGGGAGCAATCGGTAGGAGTTTTGGTTTAATTTCCGGCCAGGCGTGTACGGAACGAGGGAACTTTTTGTCCGGTCAGCGAACGGGGCTGGTGTTCCGAAACACACTGTCAGGATCAGTAAGTACATCAAAATTGTGGACACAGGAGAACAAAAAAGTTGTTCACGGCATAGCCTGGTTCTGACACAGTTTTCAGCTAGCTAGAGTGACGGCACGATCCTCCGCATAACGCGCCGTTTCTCCTTCCTTTTTCTCCGCTTTTTGTTTACCATCGTCGCTAAACGAAAATTTCGTACGGGGAAAATTGTCTCTCGCGGCCGAAAATCCCGAAAATACGTTGCGCGTTCGCCCAACTACCGAATATAATCGTTTCGACGCCGACTACCGGAGACGCGGGCGTCGCTAATACCTCGCTCTATACGGAGCCTAGAGATCCCGGCTAACCAGGGATGTACATCGAACGATCGAACCTCCCTCACGGTCGCACGCGTCGACTATGAATTACGCGCTGCACGAGAGACGTTACGAGGTATGTTCGATTTAAAGCGATGGCACCTTAGATAAGAACGGAGAGATGGGAAAAGGAAAAGGAAAAGTAACGCGACGAGTTGCAAGGAGAAGAAATAACGATGATTATTCAACCGGCTGGGAGCGTAGACTCTTGGTCACACGGTAAATTTACGTCTCGTGGAAGTTTCCTCGGGTCTTGCAGAAATCAGTGGAAAGTTGGAAAATCTTTGGCCGTGCCGCGATGCGCGGTCGCCTTCTCTACTGTATTTATCTCCGCGGGCTGTAAAGTCGGAGAAGTTGCGAAGCGATCAAAATCTTTCTAACGGCAAAACGAACCGTGGAGCTCGGTAACGAGCCAAAGGGAGAAAGTTTGGAAAGTCGGAAACGAAGATTCCGCCGCGATCGTTAATCGACTAGCTTAAAAGATTCGACTCGCCGACCGCGAAGTTACCGAGGCCGTGGACGCGCGTAGACACGAAGTAACGAACGCTTTAACGGCCACGAACAATGGCAGATAATTACAGGCCGGTAACGAGGAATGGCTACGCTGTTCCCGGTTTGCGTCAGCGCACCGTTTGCGAGCGTGCGGGCCGAGCAGAACGTTTAATTAATGCTCGGTTATTTTCCCGTTTGCCAGCCGCGTGGTCGCAATCTCGTCATCTAATTAATAACGAGCCAAGACTTCCCGCTAAAGGCCTTCTGTCAACTCGATCCATACCACGAAATTCTCCGACCCGTGTGCACAGCGTTTCACCCCTGCGAGGTTCCTGCTGCCGAGCAAAATCGCCCTTCTCCGCTCGCGCGATGTCTCCGTTTCGCGATCCACCGTCAAATCTCTTTATCGATTTCACCCTCGAGATCACGTTCGAACATCCTGCGTGTCTCTCGCTTTCTCACAGGCGTTCGTTTCATCGCGGATGCACCGGTGTACGGGAGAGATACGAAATCGAAAGCGTCGGTTAAAGTTGCCCACTCCGATCCTCGAGATCACTCGTGGAACGCTGTTCCGATGGCCGAGTACGAAAAGTTTCTCGGGCAGCACATTTTCCTTCGGCTTCCACCACGCGTTCTTGCGCGTTTCGTTGTCCCGTTTTACTTCGCCGAACGTTTCGCTTCGTTTAATAAGCTTCCGCGCGTTCTCTTCCACCTATGTAACTCCTTATCGTTTCGACTTTATTCTCAAAGATAAGGAGAAGTTCCACCGAATATCCGTAGTCGAGATTATCGCGTTCCAGAGTTAAAGAAGAAACTCGTGCGACGCTCGTCCCGTTCCGCCGTGTAATTTTCGAATTTTATTCCCGACCAGAGAGACGAAAAACGCTGATCCACTGCGTATCTATGATTGCAGTGAAACCGTTAAAAGTCGAAATCATGGGAAAGGACAGGATCCTGTCGGCGGGGAAGAAATACGAGACCAGATGTCAGAGCACGGGATCGAAACCACCGGCCAACTTGACTTGGTGGAAGGCCTCGAAGCAACTCAGGAGGACGATCAAAAGCGTAAGTATAATAAACAAGTCACTTTGGCAAATCGACGCTTCTTCGTCGCCGATAACCGACGTTGGGAACAATTTTAACGCGCGTGCCTCCTATATTTGCTCTATCTTCTTCGTTCGCTTACCCTATAGCTACCACGCTCTACCAACCCCTCGTGGCGTCTCGCTCGCTACAAGGATCACATACTCTCGAGAGAATCGTTCTTTAATAATTATCGCCATAGATACAGGCAACTTTGATATCCTCCTTAACGAGATGCCGTTGAAAATAAAGCGAAAAACGTTGGGACGCGCGTCGCGACGCGAGCTGCGGTAAAGGAACGATTTTTAATATTCCCTTCGGAGGTGACGAAACGTCTCCGTCGATCGATACACACCTTGTCGAGTTCCTCGCGAATCGTTCTTCCGAACTTTCTAGGAATAAAAGTAACGACGTCTCGATAACGATACTTCATACTAACGATATACCAGGAAGAGGAATAAACTTTAGATTACATGGCGTAAAAAGGTCCCTAAAAATAAATTCTCTCCTATGCACCCCTGTCGTCTTTATTCATTCTCCTTTGCATTACCCTCATCTTCCGAATCTTCCTATCTCCGCCCCATCCCAACTCGGCCCGCACTTTCCATCGACAGTCCAATTTATTTCGCCGCCCTGGCTGCGTCGCTGTAAATTCGGATACCGCTTATAACGTTATCGAAAACGTTGCCGCATTATCGTCGACGAGGAGAAGAAGGAGGAGAGAAAGAAAGCACGGAATAGAAAAGAACCGGGAAGAAGAGAGATTACCGGATAGACGACGCTTAATTGATTATGCACGGGCTAACGCGTCGGATCGTTTAACGTCACCGTGTACCCTTTCATCCGACAGCATTACGATTGTGCCCGCCCCGACCATTCTTATCGGTAGATACCGCGCATCGGAATGTCATCGCGCAACAGTTGAAACGACGCCAATTCGCTGCTCGTTTAACGACCATCGCCCAACAGACTCGCTTTTTCCCACCCACCTTCCACCCCGATAATAATCCCCTACTTATCGTTCGCGTGATCCGCGTTGGCTGAAGAATTTTTTTACGACAAGGACACCCGGGCGAGGGAAAAAGCTTCGACTGAAAGGGTCAGGGCCCGACGGAGCTTATGGCCCGTTGTTTTCCGTCTAAATGGCGTAACGGATAAGAAGGAGGTTAAGAAAGTTGGCGCGAGAGGGTAGATCGTTCCGGAAGTGGAGCCCGAAGGATCAAACGCGTAACGAGCAAGCCCGGAGGAAGCTCGTTCGTGCCGTGGCCGGTACTTCCGGCAAGATTAGACGACTCGTTGGCTATTGTTTCGATAAAATTAACCCCCGGGTCTGCGCGATGGCCGGACAAAGTGGATCCCCGGGTAAAAAGCGTAACAACGTTGCTCGATCCCGTAGGCGGGATAGTTAATCGGAGAAATTGAAACGTCGAACCAGTCTCTTGCATCACACGCACGGCTCGCTTGGCAATTTAATAACTCGAAAACTATAGCCCTTCTCGTAGTACTATAAAATGGAGCGGCTAAGCGGCGACTAAACTTTAGTTAGCAAAAATCAATTACACGTGGTCGCTTCGCGATGAAGCGCCGGAATGGGCCAGGGGAAGCCTCGCGTTAATATTACCGGCGAAACGTCGTTTCGAAAATTTGAAAATTCCCTGCTGGAATGTCGAATAGAGCACGCGCTGCGTACAGTTTCCACGAGATAATCGGTTACCGGTAGTTTCGTCGTAGATTACGCGGCATTGCCACAATAAATATCGGCACAGACGCGCCGGAACGCGATCGATTTTCGTTAAGAAGGTAAACCGGCAACCTACTCGGCAAACCGCGGAATTTTTCCCCGCAACTTTTCCGATCGCGAGTTACACTCGAGCGGGAAGTTGAGCGCACGTCGAATAAGACGAACCAAACTCCGGAAGCTCGCGTAATCCTGGTCGGAGTCGTACTTGTTCCCGGAAAGTGGCAAACAGTTGGACGGGACGTAATTGACGTTCAAGAGAATCGAGCTGTTGCCCCGAGTCTTGATCTCGGAATGGATCGGTGATTCGCCGCGTCGCGACGCGTCGATCCACGGTCGGCAGTCACCGCGGCACCTCTGAAAACGCGTTCACCGAATAGGAAAATGGTGATACAAAGCAACGCAACGGGGAGAGATGGGGTAGCAAAAAAAAAAAAAGAAAAAGAGAAGAAAAATAGAAAAAAAATACGGAAGTCACAATGCAGCAGGCGTGGTGCAACGGCAGCCACGGTTTTTCGTGCCAACGACACGACTGCTCGTAACTCTCGATACGTTCCGTGTCTTACGAATTAATCTCGCGAAATTCACCCCTCGGCCGGCATAATTTTCGCCTCTCCCAATGGTCACTTTTACGAACGTTTTTGTGCAAACGTTGCGACCAGGAGTACAAAGATTCGGAACGTAGTCGGAGAAGGGAAAACTCGTACGACCGATAAAACTGAAGGCGTAAAAATATTTTACGTCGTCGCTAAAAACTGAAAGAAAGGAGAAAAGTCGAACTGGGTTTATTTCCTACTCGTTATAAACGCGAAATAATTCGGTAAATTATGGCGTGGAAAAACGAGGAAATTTGCTTTCGATTAGATTACGCTAATTAACGAGATTGTTCTCGCGTGGAAATAAATACTTTGACCAACTCGATACTTGTTTCCGCTGCGAACGAGTTCCACCCCTGCTCCGCGATAAACGATTCCATTGTCGATACGTGAGTGTATTTGAAAACGGGAAAGCGCTTAAAAATAGACGAAAAATCGTCCGTTGTTTATCGTGGGGGAAAAAAGGTAAACGTTTACCTCGGTGCAGTAGGTAAAAGTCAAATATTTTCTTTCAGCGATACTGTCTGGAATGTTTAGAATATTTACCTGGTCGTTAAGCGCGTGAAATAACCACGCAACCAATCACGATCGATAGGATCAGCCGGCTGACGAAGAATACGCGGCACGATTAATCGGTTTTATGTAACACGGTTTCGTTAATAATTTTATACGCTCGATAACGTAACGATGTTTCCCCCGATTGACCGTGCGCAGCTACGATTTATCTAAATTCCGATCAGATATCGCGCGAAACGGGTTATATTTTTAATCAGTTTGCCGTGACTGCGCCGATGATCGATTAAAGCCGACTCTCGTATTTTTCGTTCCGCATAGTTACTCGTGACGCGAATAAACGACGACGATAATGGCGAAGAAACGCGACAATGACTCTGCGCGATATCGATATTCCCATCGATTTACTCTTCTCTCGAACCGTCGGTTAAAGGTGATCTCTATGGACAAGGGAAAGCACCCGTATGTCGGGATATCGGGGAAACGGTCAACGGAATTCCGCGAGATAAAACAAGGAGAGATGGATTCGCTTGGGAAAAATTTTGCTCCGTGTCAAAGAGTTTCTTTGAAACGAAAACTGGACACTAGAATATACGTATGTCCCGCAAAATCGTGCAAACGTCTTTGATCGGTCACCTTTGGGGAAGCTTTACGGTGAAAATATGTCGCGGTGCAGTTTTTCAAAGACACGTACACGTATACGTAACGTAGTCTGGTGGCGTCGCGACGCAATGTCGCTGGACCGTCGAAAAAGCAATCACCAACGCGCGACCATCGTGCCATAAAAGTCGAGGACACGCGAAAAAATTCAGATTTTCCGTTCGACCAATTTTTCGTCAACGTCCAAACGTTATTGTCCTTCACGGTCGCGTTCGCCTAATTTGCTACGACGTCGAGGGAAACGCGTCCGCGCTTTATCCCGACGAATAAATACCCTTTTCGGCAATCGCTCCACCCCCGCGTGGCTAACTCGCAACGACAAAAGTACCGGCGACGCAACGATGAAACGTACGTGAATCGATCGACCGAAAATATCGACGAATGCTCGCTTGTGTACGTAAAATTCGACTACCGTCCTTTGTCAGAAGGATGAAGGACATTTGCAAAAGGGGAGACGTTTATGGGGCGTTACGGAGACCAACGCGAAGCATCCTCGTTCCCCTTTGGAAACGCGGGTTCGTCGAAAAGGGGAAATTCGCCGGGAAATTCGAAAATCCGACGAGGAGGGGGGTGAAATGATCAGGGGCGCGTAAAAGAGGGAGACGAAGACGAGGGTGGAAACTCGGGGAAAGAAGGCGGTGATTCGCGTACCGATAGTTTCGTGATTTATTCGAGAGGACGTAGAAATTAATATCGAATGTCACCCCGGTGTCGATATTCATAGAAAACACGAGGGTCCGCGATGATTTATCGTCGCGTCAATGTTATCAATGCGCCTAGATTAATAGTTTCATGGATATGACAGACGGTTTGATAATAATTTACCGGGTGCGTCCGTGTAATTGCTATCGATCCATCGACGAACATCTGGATTGATAGCAAAGCCATCGGTAACCGTCACCGAATCCACGCGTATAATGATGTTCGAACAAATGTAACCCGGGAACGAGAACGTTTCTGAAGCCGCGGACAATTCGATTGTCGTATCGTTAACGCGATCGGCTGTTAGGGTGTGCGCGAAGATAATTAATAACTCGGTACGGGCGAGAGCTATTCGGTTGGGACCGATGAATACGGGGGTCTGAGCGGAGATAGAGCGGTTAAAAGGGTAAGAGTACGTCGACGCGAGGTTTAACGATTCCCCGAGCGGTCGGGGATAAACGTCGACGACTTACGAGCGCGTTTTGGCAGGCAAAAGCGAAACCGCTGGGTGCTGCGTCGACGAAAACGAAACGGTATCTTTGTACAAGCGGCTGATGCTCTATTCCATTCGAATGTCCGCGACTGGAAAGCTGCGAGCGCGAGCGGAAAGAGAAACACAGCAGCGGATCAAAGCGTTAACGAGCAGAATTTCCAGCGACTATACGTAATGACGATGATGACGATATTCGTCGGCCGTGTGTGGCTGTCGAATCAAAGAGCTTCCCGTCGTTTCCGCTCGAGCTCGTGCGCGCGGCCAGGGCTGGTCGAATCGTTAGCGATTAACGAGTCGCGCGTGCTGCAACCACGAGTTATACTATTCGGTTAAAATATCGGGGGCGTGGAGGAAAGATGGCGACGGTTTCGCGGACGAACGGGTATACGTAGCGAGTTTAATCGCGAGACGTTTTAAACTCGTGGACGGTAAAGTTGCCGAGAACTTTGGCAAGGAAGTACGCGGTGACCGGAGTGTCACCGTCTGATTCGTTGAATCCATTAGCCGAAACGAGGAAGATCGTTTACGCGTCGTACCGTTCCACGTTCGAACCGGTGACACCGAGAATAATGGGTAAGCTGCGACGGTAATATCGCAGCCGAGTCGCGTCGTTCCGCGAAACGATTCGCGAATCGTCGCGCTGTAACTCTCCTTATCATTTGTCATTGTAAAGTCGCGAGGCTCCGGTTATTCGATTCATCTTCGACTTGCAGCGAGATTTACGCTTTCCTTCGGCGCCCAGCGGCCGATGTATTT
The DNA here is from genome assembly GCF_001483705.2 of Eufriesea mexicana. Classification (NCBI taxonomy): domain Eukaryota; kingdom Metazoa; phylum Arthropoda; class Insecta; order Hymenoptera; family Apidae; genus Eufriesea; species Eufriesea mexicana. The sequence continues at coordinate 147,943 of NW_016909129.1, forward strand.
TCAAAGATTTCGTCGAGGTAAACACCGAACCAACGGACCAACAGACCAACGGACCAACGAACGAAGGGGAAGAAATTGTATAGAAAAAATATCGCGCTAAAAAAACATGGAAATTTTTACACAGGTATAGGCTCGTATCCAAAGTCGATCGATACGGTATACCGGTTATTTCCAACGAAAACAGACTTGATGCACGGTCAACTCTCGGTTATGTATATGACGGGAAACGGGAACGTTGGGGAAGATGGAGCCGCGAATATGGAGGAAGGAATGCTCGAAAAGGGCGAATGAAAGACGGCAATCTTTCTCGCTCGAGTCGTTTGTACGATAAAACGAGTACGAAACGAGGGGTTGGCTCGGGAGAAAGCGTCGTTGGTTCCTACGATTTAACTCGCGAGTCGGCCATCGCCGACATTTTTAATTCTCCCCGAGATATTCCGCGATTATTCTTTTCGAAAATTTCAACTCTCTACCATTACCGGGCTAATTTTCATAGCACGACGAGGAAATAAAAGACCGTAAACGGACTGATCCATCCGGTAACGAATCTCGGATTTTTTCCCTTCGTCGCTACGGTACATATGTACCTTCATTCGTAAATCCCCGCAGGGCAGGAACGCGACTAGATGCATCTCCGAGGACCGATTTTCGAGTAATACAGCCACGCAACTGGCTTTTCCCAACGGATCTGCTGCGCTTTAAGCTCGAACTTGTCGCGTATTATTAGTTTCTTGGGTTTTATCCGTGGCTATTTATTAACCGTGCCGTTCCGTCGTCGACTCGTTGCCCGAAAATGAAGGCCGGAAATCACGGCGAACCGCAAATTACTTTTCCTCCGTAACGATGCGAATCTTCACGTCTCGCTCTCGTTGCGTCTATCAAATTTCCAAAATTACCACAACCAAGAGGCTATAGATAAGAATCGGGAATTCGTGGACGCGTCGCTAAATCGTTCGCTCGCTCCCATACGAGGAAACGAAAGGACGAGAGGAAAAAAGGGGCGACAGCTTGTACCGGGCAGTAATAAAGGGAAGCAATTTCCCAAGAAGACATCCGGTCTAGAATATATCTGGAAAAAGCCGGTACCCGATGTTCGAGCCGACGTGAGCGATACGATCGCGAAAGCGATGGCACGTAAAGCGACGTTTCGATGAAATATTTTCCACCATTCGTATCCCGTACCCCGCGTGTCGTATCGTAGCGCGAAAGGTGCAATGATTATCCTACGGTGTAATTATCCGGATACATGAAAGGCTCGATCAGTTTCAGGAAGACGGAACAAGCGTGAGCATGTTGCAATGGATACCGTCGATCGAGGACGAAGGGAAATTTCTCGTGTGTAAAGCAACGAATCCCAAGCTGCAAGAGGCCGGCATCGAAGAGCGATGGAAGCTGAAAGTACACTGTAAGTATACGGGCAATCTGCTCGGCGTATTTTCCCCCATCGTCGAACAACGAGATCTAACGATTCTTCGAATACCTTCGCCTAATTTCCGATTTCGTTAACTTAAATTAAATTGAAATAAATTTGAAAAACTCGTCGCCAAGGATTGCGAGCAGGACAAAAGAGAGGTCGCGGTACGCGAGGGGAATTTAGAAGAAATTGGTACTCGTGCGATGGGAGAGATCCGTTTTTCCGCTAGAACCGAGCGAGTTAAATGTCTCCGGCTTAGAGGGGTTCGCGAATTAGACGACTCTGCGACTAACATTGATTTCTACTGAAAACGTGCCGTCCCGCGTTATTGCTTTGCCCGTTTCCTCGAGATGTTAATTGCGTCGGAACGAACGGAATATCCTTCGCGATGCGTTATTCTGCGTACAAATCGCGACGTCTCGTCCCCAAGAGAACGCTGACAAGTGAAAGACCACCGACGGATTTCGTCCCGTTATTAAGCCATCTCCATCGCGCGCGGGCGAAACATCCTGTTGCGAGATAACAAAGATACCATGCAGTTTCTCCCTGACTCCTAACGCGGTAATTCGGCTCGTAGCAAGGATCGTATGATTCCCGGTTAATTCGATTCCGATGGATTTCTCTGACGTACTGGCATACAACGCAGTCGCGAGAACGGTATATAGAGAGCCTTACTACGAAATTACGTGCCAGCCAATCTGTCCTGCCAACGTTTACCTGCATAACGTAAGCCAGATACGAGCTATCGTTATCCGTTTATTTACGACTGCGCGTCTGATCGGCCACTCGATGCATCCGCCATTATCCTTGTTTCCAGTGTATACATATATGTGGGAATTTGGCATTAGTCCGACGAATAATCATACGGTGCGCGCGGTTCCACGCACGCACGATAACTTTGCGAAACACCGAAACAGGCACCGATCGATTAACTTACAAAAGAGAAACGAGTTCGCGCGCTTTCCCCTAGGGCCGATTTTCAAATCCGCGTGCGAATTATTTATACGTGTATCGCCCTGAACGGGGTGATATTGTTGCACGAAACAAAGATAATTTCTTAATCGTCGAGCAACGTCGCGTGCCCCCGTGACCGAGTAATGAAATTATTTTCCGATCAAAGGACGCGAGATTACGGTCAACTCCGTACCAGCTAATAAACCTTTGGCGCAGCCTCGGTGGAATCGATGCACCGATTCCGATAGAGACTCCCCAGTGGATTACCTTCCGACGAAGAATCAATTTGAGGATGCGGAATGACGACCGCGATCGGAATAATATCGTGATAACGCTATAGGTTAACGATAAACTAAAATCCGGAATGCTCTGCATTCGGAGCAAACGAGCGTTTTATGCCGGAACGTCGATGGCGGAAAACGTCTGGAACGTCGAGGATAATTCTAGGTATATCCCAAACACCTGGTCACTGTAGCCGTTACGGTTGAACCACGGCGACGTGGACCGGTCATAATCGGCGTAACTTCGCGAATAGCTCGAAAGTTATTTACGCGAGCGTATCGGTGCCACTGGGTTCTCCGAAAACCGCGTAAACAGCCCGATAAAATTTCGCGTTTCGCGTGGAATAAATGGCGGCCACGCTGCTGGCCGTAAATACGAAGAAGAATTCGCGCATGCATATGTAAATATCGTTAGCGCGACAAGAGCGACCGCCAAAACAAAAAGAATCGTCGTGTAAATCGTTTGCATATTTTAGCATAATCCACTGGCGGGAAGCAAGTCGGGCATGTTCTTTGGAAAATCGAGCGTTTCGTCGAGAAAATGGCCGGCCATTGTTGTTATAAAGTGGCCCATAACTGTACAATTTACCGTAGCTAACGATACAGAGACGTATCCATCAACGTCAGCCCGAAGCTGTCAGTGGTAACGATACGTGCTTCATCAGACATGGCCTGCATCTCCACCCATCGGTATGTTTCACTGGTGACGCTGTAACGATCGGAAAATCTCGTCACGGATTACACTCTGGATGGAAAGGACGACCGATCTTGGATAGACTCGAGGGGAAAACGAAGAAGGATCTACTATGCGCTTCCTTCGATCGGTGGGGATAACCCGGGATCGAAAGCGGAGGACCGTTTTCGAGGATGCAGTGTGACGCGATGCGTCGAATTGGATGGAAAGGACGACCGATCTGGATAGACTCGAGGGGAAAACGAAGAAGGATCTACTATGCGCTTCCTTCGATCGGTAGGGATAACCCGGGATCGAAAGCGGAGGACCGTTTTCGAGGATGCAGTGTGACGCGATGCGTCGAGCGGGATATTCGCGATCAAAGAATCGACTGGGTGCGGATCGATACGAATCCGAAGAACGTTAAGAGAAAACCGTAATTGGCGGGAGAAAGGAAAGGAGAATGGGTGAATGGCGTTGTTCGTGTCACGTGGTTAACGATCTGTTCGGTCGCGCGAGAACCGTCGTCCCGAGTGGAATACGAGGCATAGCGCGTGTTCATTTGCCGGAAAGCTATTTCCTGCCTTCCATTACCGGACGATGCTGTATCGCATATTCGCGTCGGTACGGAAACGCGAGCACGCGCGCGCTCTCATCTACGCGTGCAATCGAATCTCCAACGTGCTCGGGTCTCCGTGCCTCGCTACACCCCGTATACACGCATACGCATACACGTGGCCGGAAATGTGGAGGCTTGCGCGTAAAACGGATCTGTGCGTCAATGTCGCGACAACTATCGCGGATTGATACGCGTTTCGTCGACGGACAGTTTGCCGCACGCCTCTCGGAAATTTTCGCTTCGTTTCCCGACAACGAAACCGCCAAAGTTCCAGCTCGCGAGTGATTCGAACGGGTGACGGAAATTCGGAAAGATCGTAAAGGATCGCGCGTAAAATTGCTCGATTAGATCTCGATAAAGTTTCGATACCTTCCGTCGCGCGTCACGACGGAAGCTTCTTCCAATGGAACTAATTATCCCGTTGGCAGAAGTTTGCGAGCTGGAGAACCTTCCCTACGGTTCCCTTGGCAATTTCGCGGTAGTCGAGCTGCGCCAGTGATACGTTGGTCAAAAGGAAACTTGGTCGGGACGCGATTTCGTGGCTATAGCAAAGAGAAATAAGCAGGAAAGGAAAATGATTTCTCGATGGGTCAGTTACGCAGCGGCAGCAACGTCCCCTGTAGACTGCCGAACCACAAATCACTGGCGCGCGATAAACGTTCAGCGTTGGTTTTACCTGGTTATTTATCGAGGCGCACGGCTAAATCCCGAAACCGGTTACATCCTCGTGGTTACATGCTTACGCAGATACTCTCGACTATCTTTGCATATCGTTCCCACCGACGTGCTCGTTCTTTTTCCTCTCTTCTTTTTCGTCCTCTGTTCCCTTTTCTCTTCGACGCGGAGTTAAACACGGACCAGCCGCAATCTCGATCGCGGAAAAAACGACGAAGCTCGTTGCGGCGAGTAATCGGAAAGTCGTGGATCTAGAAAACCGGCCCGGAGCCGGTAACGAGTTCGGCTAAACAATCTCGTACGAAACCTCTCGAACTAATAATAATTTTCGCTTCTCGTAGTAAACACGTTGGAGATGCAACTCTACTCGCCAATTATGTCGTTCCTACTGACGGCAAAATAGACAAAGTTTTGGAACGCGTCTCTCGGAAATTGTGAACTCGGGTCAACACCACGACCCCGTCTAGACTGATAGAACCAACGCAGCAAAGAGATGCAAGCCGCGTTGCATCTAATTAATATCTACGGTACAACTACGTGACAAATCGAAACACGAAACAAACGCTCGAGTACGTATTTCGAAAGGACATTCCTTCGAACTACGAATAATTACCTCCTACTTGCTGGTTTCCACTCTACGCTTCTCGTTAAAATAGATCAAACGGGTAAACTTGCCTCTCGCGCGCGTATTCCATCTCTAAGAACCTGCATTCCCTTCTCGTCGAAGCTCCGTAAAAATCGAGAGAATCGCTGCACGAACGAGTGCCGATCTAAAATTAATATACTCCAAAGTGCCTGGGCGACAGTCGATCTCTGCTACGACCTTGTCACTTTGCACGGTACGCTGAATCTATTATCGCGATAGAACATTGGTAATTATGCTGCATCTTTCACTTCTCCGTGTTCGTTAATTCGATCAATCCGTCGAACTGGGTAACATGAAACAGACGGCGAAAAATCGGTACGCGCCGAATGTACTCTATCGCGAATATACGGCGCGATAAAAATATTTTGAGAAAAAAAAAAAAAAAAAAAAAAAAAAAAGAAAAGAAGCGTTTTTGGATGCCAGTGCGGTAACCGTGCGACTACGACGGTGGACGATGGGAAAATGAAAACGTTGGCCGATGGGGGAGAGAGAATATGACGGGGTGGCAGAGGGTATTCGCGACAGAGAAAGCACACAGTTTGTTATTCCGTTATATAACGCGACGAGTTCGTCGGAGTGTGCTTAACGACGTCGTACAACTTTGATTGGCTACGCAGACTTCGACGGTCGGCAACTTTCGGTTTGCCGCAATACCAGGGTTGCGTGTTGTTCAAACAAAGGGAGGGGTTCTCCGAGTGTTCCTTCCATAACGCGAGTACATGTATTGCTGGAATCAAGAATGAAATACGCGTCTGTGTTCGCGTTTATTCGTCGACCGTTATCCTGTTCGTTAGAGTTTGCCCGTTGTTGACGACGCGATAATAAACCGTCCCGCCGAAGGAATTTCCTAACTGGACATTGCTATACGTGAAACGGTAGACAACGCGGCTGTACGAACGAGGAAACTGCTGTCGAATATATCGTCGACGAGGAGATTTCGTCGGGTCCAATCGAATATTTTTCCATAATCTCCAGCGACGGTGGTGTATGGAAAAAGTTGCGAAATCGACGTCGCTTCCAGCCTCGTGTCTACTCGAACAAGTATATTCGGAGAAGTTTCGTTGAGAAATGAAAGATCATGGCACGGTAGAATACGCGTTCCAGAAGTAGCGTCACCTTATAATGGAAAGTCGTACGGACGTACGGAAGTGCTCGTTCGTCCGTAAAATTGCAGGCCGGCTTCTATCTGGCGTCATGCGGCGCCCTCCACCCTACGACGACAGACAGACCGTCTTCTAGCTATACGTACCACCTCTGCCAAAGGCTTCCAACGACTTTTGTCGCAACTTTTCTACTCTAGCTTACCATCTTACGCGATTTCGCGCACGCCTCCTGGATACCAGCGAAAACGAAGGAAAACATTTTTCTGGCCCGTTATCGTCGTCTCGCCCAACTCGCTCGCTCACTGTGTCTACGTTCGAGAATCCTTTAAAGCGTCGTCTCGCTTATCTCGCTTATCTCGCTTATCTCGCTTATCTCGTCGTGCGAGCCGAGATCACGCGCAAAATTCGAGAGACTTGGTAGACGCGGATGACGGAGGGTAACGAAGAACAACGAGGGACGGAAAGATACGACAGAGTTAATCGCGGTCGTCACCGAGGTTAAGTCATAATGGAGAACGATCGATCAGACGGACATTCGTTATCGCGAACGTTCCGAGACGGGGAAACGGAAAACTACCCCTATTCGGTGACGAAATTTACGAGGTGTAGTGTCCCCGCTGTTATCATCGTCATCGCTAATAATTATTCGACGCGGCAGCCGATGCGTCATCGTTTCGAATTAAGCTCGGCTTAAATATATCGTCCATCACGCGGAGACGATTTACGGTAACCAGGGAGAGCTTAATTCTATTCCAAATTTTAATCTTCCATACACGACCTTTGCCATTGATCACGCGCAAGCTCAGAAAAAGGAGAAGGAATTTCACAGCCGGGGACCCATTTTCTTTGACTCCTTCTCTCTACCGAACTTCATTTGCATTGCACAAGATGCGCATTTTCGTAACGATTGGCCACAACCGATGCGCGAAATACGAGCGTTTACGGTTATCGATGAAAACTTTCGAATAAATCGGCTGGAAAGCACGGTGGAACGAAAATAGCCAGATACAACTGTACAAAGCTTTTTCGACGTCCTCCGTTTCATCGAATAATCGCGAATTCGTTCAACCCTGCGAAATAAGTTGGCAGTTTACCGTGCGCACGTCATTTCCTGTCCGCCATTTCCCGGTTATATACTCGTCTAACTTTTAATTTTTCTCGGGTTAGATACGTTTCCTAACGCGGACCAGTCTACGAAACTAGCATCGCGACCACAGAAACTCGTATCGGGGATTGGAAATATTCGCGAACGATAATAAAACGGGTGTAACGTCACAAAGAGGCTCGTTTGCCTTTATCTACCGCACGGGACAAAATTAAATATCAAACAGCGGACCTTATTGAAAATGCGGTAATTAACGCAATGAACTTATATTTTATGCGCCCCGCGCGACATATTAATTCTCGAACGGAAGCCATTTCGGATATTAAACAAAAATTCGTCCATATTCCGGATAAAGCAGCCGATAAAACGATCGACGTGCAAATAATCCGAGTTGAGATCTCATCCAGCAATACGACAGTTCTAAGCATCGGTTCGTACGTATATACGAATACGTGCTTTGCATATTTTACCATCGACTCGGTGGCGGTCAGAAATTTCGCGATAATCGGTAGTATCCCCGGTACGCTGAAATTTGCGGAACCAAGACGAGAAATTTCGCAACTTTCCACGTTTCTGCTTCGCTTTTGGCGGCACGCGTACGAGAAAAGAGTATCGTTCGCCGAGCTCTCGTGGCCGCGTATTTAATTTATTTGCTTCGCGGCTATTAACCGTTTCCGCGGTGAAGTTTGGCCCCGGCAGAGCCTATTTGAATAAGTCAGCCGCGTTTCCCGAATTCCCGGAATCTTTTCGCGTTATCGTGGGCAGGAATACGGCCACGGACGCATCTCGCGCTCGAAATGAAATCGGTGGAGGATTTTAAAAGTCAACGCTGACCCCCGCGTTATATTCACTTTCCTCGGACGAAGCAATTTCAGCCGCGTTTACAAGATTCCGGCAACTGTCAACGGCCCGAAGGCTATCCAGGATGGTCGTTCCGTTTGAAAAGTAATTTCTATTCGAGCGGCCCGGATATATTTCGCGTGTCGCGCGAAGCCGTAAAAATTTAATGCTCGTCTAGCTGGAAATCCGTGGAAAAAGAGCGGTCGGCGTCACAAGCCATTCCATTAAAACTAGAATGGTTGATACCGATGAATTCGAAAGCCGAAAACAAACAGAGAACACGAGAAGCAATCTCGGGGACACGCGAGGTTTTGTGCGTGCAAATGAAAAACCGGATGCGACTGGTCGGCGCAAGGCAATCGCCGACGTCTAATCCCGTAACCCGATAAACTACCGCGGCAAGAAGAGAACCGGATATGGGCCATCGAAAAATCGTTAATTAGAGAATGCCGAACGCGTGTTCGGTGGAACCAGTGCGATAATCCGATGGTTCGGTTACGGTGACGGCCGTGTCCTCGCGAAAATATTGCTCCGAAATTCGAACCGATCGCTACCGTCGCTCATCAATCACGTTTATCACGGTCTCGCTCTGATTTTTCTTTCTCCCGGTCGGTTTTTCATTCCTTGTTGACAACGCGCCGCGTCGAACAAATACCGGCCGACAAGAAATCGATAAGCGGACAAACGACAAGGGAACGAGGAATAATATATTCGAAACGAAAGCATCGTACTTAGGTACTCGAGCAACTCGCCGACCACGAATTACAAATCGAAACTTTCGAGTACGACAGCTCGACTTTGCGAACTGGCACGCCGATGCGTTCGTGTCGCAATGCTCGAAATTAGAAACGAAACGATCATTTTATTATCGTTGAAATAACGCGTCGGAGATTGACCCGTTCACGCTTTGGAAGATTCCGCCAACTGATACGCGAAACTTGCCGAGGCTCGGTACGTGATCGACTTTAATTCGGAACGTATAATCGAAACCGATGCGGTATCGATTATTAATCTGTTCTCAAATGAAATGCCATTTGCACGGTGTTTATCAGCTAACCCATTATTCGTCCTAGATTGACGCAAATAAATTAAATTAAACGCGATCGAATGAAACCTCGTTTAATCGGACGAAGCGCGTAGGAAGGAGAATCGGCAGGTCGCTTTGACCTGTCAGTCTCTACGCGAAAAAGTATTTTCGATGATCGCTTTGATAATCGTTCAAACGAATATTTCGGGACGAACAAAGCGTTAAACAACGACTCGCGATGAATCGAATTCTCTAATTCCGCGAGTCAACGAAACGGAATTACCGTTTGCGGAACGAACGGCGAAAGATATTGCGAAAGACGTTGAAATTCGGACGAAATCGTGCGCGTAAATACCGAGGTCGGCCATTTAGTCGAACGAAGCGACGCGACGCCACGCGACGCCACGCGACGATTCGAATAGAGAGCGTCCGATTGGGCAAGTCGTAAGCAAACGCCACTCGTACCGGCATGTCACGTCGAATCGGACACAAACGTCCGCCCTTCCGATTCCAATCCGAGAATCGACAAATCCAACGTTTTCCTCCTTTTTTTCCCCCCCCAGACCGTTTGCCCTTTTTCGATCCGGAAATTTCGTCGAGGTCGGAAGAGAAGAACAAAACGTACCCCGTTCCGCGCCGGAATTACGCGAGTAAATTTTTTCCAGCAAATTTCCCGATCACGGGCGTGGCGCGATGACGAAGCAACGAACGATTTCGAAAACGAGATCCGAAAACGGCGCGATGCCGAGAGTCGCGAAACGACACGGAAATGCGAGAAGAAAAAGGGAACCATTGTAGATTCCCTTTTAATATTTAATAAAGTTCCTGCTTGGAGTCGCGAAAGACGTAACGAGATGAAAAGTAGAGGTGCAGCGGGAAACGGTGCGACGAAGAGGGACGTATGGCGGGAGGGAACGGGAAGAGGAAGACGGAGAAACGAAGCTATGCAAAAGGTGGCATTTTCTCTTAAGAAAACCAAGACCCCACCCGGTCGTTAGTTCTGTCCCGGTAACTTGGGTGTCGGAATGTCGGCTGTCACTGTTATAGCTACCGCTGTTGTTAAATTGGACGAGTCGGTTAGTAACAAGGAATAGCTATGCACGGTAGCTTTCACGGTAGAGCGAGTAAAATCGTTCGAGTCGAAAAATTTACGTGCTCGTGGCATCCAGTAGACCGGTAAATCAACGGGAAAACGTGGAAAAATGAATATCGAAGGAGGTAGAAAGGTGTCGCGATTTCGAAGACATCGCGGAGATCGGTATCGGTTGTCTGTCGCTTCGCTCTAGGACCATGGTATCCCGCCAAGATAGATTTACCGCGAGAAAATCCGCGAAATGCTTTCGACTGTGCGAAGAATACGAGAGACGAAAGCGAACATGATTTTTGGTGTTCCGCGTCGCATCGTCGCTCGTGTGCTAAATTCCAAGGGCGACTCGAAGCGTTTCCAGGAAATATTTAACTCGACGTCGTACTCGAAGCCATTCTCGCCGTCGGTTCCCGAGCATAATAATCATCGTCGAAAACTGCACGCTAAAATCCCACTGAAAGCGGGAATTTTTTTAAACGAAAATCTCGCATCGCGCCTCTCGACCTAAAACGCGCGATGTGTCCCTTTCTTAAATCCACGCTCGCTGCATTCGCCACGCTTTCTATCGTTTCACCGGTTAAATATTCGGTCTAGCCGACTGCGGAATCGCAGGAGACGACCATCCGACGTCGATCGACGTGGAAAAGCTATACCCGAACTGATCACGAAGCAATCTTCGAATCGTCTGTCGCGTGTACACGCGGTCAGCGCGCGTTGCTAAACGTTGCAAGGTAAACAGCGTATGTGGCCTGTACTCGAGCGTGTCTCGGCATTTCCATACATATGCATGCGAATACGAGTTTGCGCGCGTGTCAGTTACATTGATGTATACGTGAACATTCACAGAGGCGAGTAGCAGTGATGAATGAGGAAACGGAGCTCCTGCTCAGAGGGAGAGAGGCCATGCCAGTGACTGCGGAGGGTTTCCAAACTCGGAAGGAGCTTCGGGGGGTATGGCTGGCTGACGCGCGTCTCTTGATATATATTACGACAACCAAGCTGGGCGGTGGTGGTTGTCAGCCACGACAAATTCCTTCGACGTTCCACCGGTACTTACCCCCTTCTTCAGAGCCCCCCCCCCTCCCTCTTTCCTGCTGCCTCTTTCGAGATGCTGCTTCGATTCTCCGTAAAGGATTAATCCGACCGACTAGATAGAAATTGTCGCGTTTCGCGATTCAACGGCGACCGAACCGACTCCGTCCCGTAGAATCCAAAATATTCCCTTGCCATTTCACCCGTGCAAGTAAAATCTCTTTTCAGGCATCCGCGGGACTCGATGAAGCTCTGGGTTACTCGTCCTCCTGTTTAGTGTTCCGCGAGTCGGTGGGAAAGAGAGATTTCAGGGTTTCTTGCTCTTTCTCGATCCGCCGATAGAACTGAACATCGCGTACACGTCGACGAAATATGGACATGGATGGATGAGAAAACGATACACCCGAGGAAAGCTTTAATCGACGTGCCGTGAACGATGAATCTATCAACCGATGGATCTACTTCGAATTCGTGAAAGATAATTATTTCCACCAGAAAGAACCGCATACGCAGAGAACGCGGAGAAAATCGAAATTCCGTTTTAAAACGGGCAAAAGTGAGAAAAAGCGGTAAAGATACAAAAGGGTTTTTAGCTCGATACTTTATTTTACGAACGAACAATCTCGCGGGCAAGTGGCCATGCGACGAATATTGCGCACAATCGGTACACGTGTTTGCCCACGAAAGTTCGGCTCTCCGCCTTTGAAACGCGAAATCGGAACGAAGTTGGACGTTATATGGTGATAACGACGCGTAGAAACGTGGCTCGTTAAAAGCATTGCCGGGATAATTAACGTATCGTACATGACCTGACACGACGTTCCTCGCAGAGACGATGATTATTGACGATCTAACGCGTAGCTGATATTCGATCGTCGCTGCTATTTACCAAAACGTAAATGCTGTTACCCGTAGTTCGTAAATCGATAGCCTGATATCGTTAGAAGCGATGACGCGTGAACGGAACGGCTGCATTTGTAATTTGCGATAAAAAATGACAAACGAGATCAGCTCGTTTTGGAGAAAAAATAAATGGCGATGGTGGAAAACCGAGCGAAAATGTGGTACGTGAAAAATATCGATAAAAATATAGAAATATGGTCAACGATGATTCTCGTTGCTCTATGAAGTACGGAAGCTTTGTTTCAAACCCCATAGAAACGAAAACGGTACTTTCCGTTGAAATTTTGGGATGCTAATTATCCCGATGATACGAGAAGGCAGAAGACACGAGGATATCCAGGAATGAAAGAGAAAAATTTGCACTCGCGAAATAAAAACGGCAAACGAATCGCGTCCGGCTTCGTTCTGTAAAATTCTATTTTCAACGCGTTCCTCGTCAACTGCGTTTACATGGCTTGAAAATATTACAATACGGGGATTAAGAGTCTTTGTGTCCGTTAAAAGAGTGTCGGGGATGAAATTTCGCGGAATATCTGTTCTTGATGCGGTGGAAAGCGAAATTTGCATAATGGCATCCGACGAATTTCGGAAAAGTCGGATGGAGCCTACGTATCTTAACTGCGACACTGGGGACTGGGGAACGGGTACACCCCACGGCACCCCTGTGGTTTCTTTCCTAGCTCGCATGTTAATTGCCTTAATTACTGCAGAGAGACTGCATTCTCTCTTGGGAAACTATAACGAATTCCGGGAAAAGTCTTATGAATATTTACGAATAGTTTATTTGTGGACCGAGTTTCGATTCTCTGCTAACGCCCCCACCCGCAATCCCCGTCGTCTCTTGCTCTCCTCCGCTGTCTCTTACTGTATGGGCAACCCGTGCAAGATCTTTAAAGTTTCTATTCGTTATTGGTCGTGTAGCTGATTTACATACTTGGAAATTCGTCGTTGAAAGTTTACGAGCGGATAACGATCTTATTCAACGGTTACGAGGAGACTGTATCGCAACTTCGAGGATCGTTTACAACGTAACGTTACGTTTCTACTTCAAACTTGCCACGATCGGTGATAAAAAAAAATAGGCCGCCGAACGGTCGAGGAAGTATCGATAAGTCCGAGGATTCCGACGAACGAAATCGACCGATAAAATCGGTGAACGTCGACTCGCTCGATACAACCGCTTCGACGTATATCCAGAGAGACGAAAGACTGTTTTACGATCGGTGACGAGCGTAGGAAACACCAGGAAAGAAAGCGTTAACGGGGTAAAAGCATCACGGAAGTCGCGAGCGACAAATTCGATCGTCTTGCAACCCCAACGCGACTCCCGCGCCTCCCTATCGATCTTTCGAGATACAGCTCCGAGGATTCGATTTACGATTTCGTCGTAACCGAACCTTTGACGAGCAAACCATGAAAGCCCTCGGTGTAGAAGCTATCGCTCGCCATCTTCCATCGACTTTCCATTCATTCGCCCTAATAAATCTCTCGATCGACGATTGTAAAACCATGAACGTACACACCACGGCTAGCATCTCGATACTCCGGTGATTACGGGTGTAATAAAATAGAACGTTAGCGAGAATATCCCTGTCACAAAGTTGAATCGTCTCTCGGTTTTGTTTATAGCCACGACGCCGTAACAGCGCGCCACTTTTTTCCCAACCCAGACCGCGATGTTATTACGAATGCTTTTACGGGGCTGCGTAAAATCGATCCATGTCCACGAGACGAGCTACCCCGTATCCTCAGCCGTCCACCTCGCCTCTTCTTTGTTTGCAGTCTTTATCACGCTCTACCGTTCACCTCCATCATCGAATGGCGACGCGGTTGCTGGCCGCAAAGCGAAACGGCCGTCGTTGCTTCGACGTTGATCGAATTATTTACTCGGCGTGTTTTCAAGGTACGCCGCAACTTTTCGCGTTGCTTTTCTCCTCCCCTATTCCGTTCACGGATAGTTTGCATCCAACGAAATGGGAGAGCAGATCGGAGGCGTATGCGTAATGCAGTTTTCTTAATTGCTAGACGATTTAAAGGAAAAACCGGGGGCAACAGGATGGTCCATTAAGCACTCGAGAGATCGAAATCCGGTTATAAAGATTACGGAATATAATTTCTAAAACAGCGTGGAGAATTTAATAAACGTTAGGCGTTAACGAATCTCGCGGGGAACGTAAAACTCGTCTGGTTGGCTGCTCTTAAGCAAGGGTGAAGCTTGACAGGTGTTGCAGTCCCGGAAGTTCTCTTGTCAGGAAGTAACTTTACGAGGCTTTTACGAGGCATCCGATATACTGTTTTACAAGCAATAAGAACGACTAGGCAGCTTTTAGGCTTGATACCCATGATCTCAAGACGTTTTCTCGATGTCTCTACTCATATCGCGTTTAAGCACCGCCGAAAGTGGCGAGTCAATCTTAACGCGGGAATCTCCTCTTCTAGCCAGAGGCACGAGCGAGGGAGAATTAGAAGAGATTACCGCGAATCTCGCGTCGTAAACTAAGCGTTCCTAACCCCTCGACGAGCGTCAAATTTTCGAGAATTATCGTTAGACGATCGGAAAACGTAAACGGCAGGTATTTATCTTTCCAGGGAAAACAAACTGTGTCTACGCGATCACGATAACTCTCGATACCGAGCAAACAATCGTTACACGAACGTTATAATCGGTTAATGTGGCACGAAAATATAGACGATAAAACACGAAGCACTGGCGGAAACTTAATTTTCAAATAATTGTGCTATTAATTAAGTAGAAATGCGAGAAATCGAGCGTACAAGCGGCGGGGAAATATCGATAACGACGTCTGATTTAACGACAAGTACGTTGCCAGCCAGTACGTTGCCAGTCCGTTGCCAGTACGTTGCCGGTACGTTGGTCGAGGAACTTAGAAACACGTTTGTCGATACCGCTTGTCGATCGTGATTAATTAATGCACAGTCCGTAAACGATGTCTGTCGAATCGTTATCTGCACCGACGTGGGTCGCTGGAAATCTGCTACCAAGCTTGCCAATTTTGCGGTCCGGCTTGCTCGTGCTTCGACTTCGTAGTATCGATATTGCGGTCGAGTGGCCAATTTACGAATACCTACGAGTCCAGTGATTTACGAGCGACAGTACCGAAGGCCAAAGTAGTAACCCAAACCAGCGTACTTGGTCCAGGTAATCCACCTGCCGGATAAGAACTTACCGAGGGTGCCGAACTTTACCCGAGTAAAAAGAAAACACGCTTAACGAGATCATCGAGATTCGTCGGGAAGAATTTGCTCGTGTGCTCGATCGCGACCGGTCAACCGAAACAAGCGAAAAAGGGGAAAAGGAAATTCCACGATATTCCCTGGAATATTCGAATCCAATTTGTCTAATACCTCGATCTCGGAAAACCTACGAGAACGTTACTCGATCGTCGGTCATCGACGTTCCTAAGCAATTGCCAGGTATTCGGGTTTTTGTTCCTCGCAAATTACTCCGCTATTCCCAGGGATAAGAACTGTGTCGGGCGCCATATAGCTCCGTCGGCATCTATAGCAGCTCCTTGCTCGTGAAATGATTATTAACCTCGTTGAGGAAACTTCGTTATCACCGCCACAATTAACTCGCTTCGTCTTGAACCTCGAATGCTTCTAGGCGTTTAATCCTGGCAACGACACTGGCCGGATTCCTTTTGGAACTGAGTGATGTAAACGAAATCCTTCTCTTCGAATTCTACAATTGAATTTTTTTACCTTCGAATGTTCGAGTTTTCGAGGTTTAGCTTAGGTTTGGAAGCTTGGAGCGAAGAGGCATAATTATTTCGGCGAGCAAATGCAGGAAAAAAGAAAAGTGAAAATCGCGCGTTGACGTCGCGGAGAACGAGAATGCCGACTAGAAACGATAAATCGTGGCATTGTCTTCGTACGTTGAAAAGCCATTATCGAGTCCCATTATTCGCACAGCTAAATGGCTTCGTTTCGGATCGTCCCGCTATCTGACGATTCGATACCTGCGAAATACCGCCGAGGAAATTTCGCGTTCCCTGAATCGTTAAGCTTCGCCATTCACCCCGATCGACCAAACTCTAAATTCCGACTCTGTCAATTTCACGATATCGGTGGACATTAACGGTTCGCGTTCCTAGTGAAACCGAGACTCGAGATTTAATTAAAATTCACGATATCGTTGCCGGGGACAGCGATATTTTCATTCTACAATCTTCGCGGATGAAACACCGCGTACCCTGCCGATCCTGTTCTTCCTAACTAATTTCAGGAAGGAGAATAACCGTTCGTAGAATTAAGTCGTATTTTCTCGAAACTTCGAGATTCGAGAGTCCTAAAAAGTTTCCGGTTCGGTGGAATTCGGTGCTGCTACGAAGAGACTAATTCCGTACGTGTTCCAGAGTGTTCCAAGAGTTTCGGTGCTTCCATGCGTGCCAAGCAACGGGATGACTGATGGCCCGTAACGAGCGTGAAACGTCAGCGAGACACCAGACATCATTTTGAATAGAAAAAGTAACGGGCATAACGAACACGGCTCGATACGCCGTATGCGAATTTCATACACGTAACTTCCCTTTGTAATCGCGCAACTGCGCGTTAATACCTCGGCTAAAGATCTTTTTAATATCAGCGCACAAGCCACGCTGCCATCTTCCGCGAGTCTCGAGTTACAAATTTACGGTCGAGACGGCCAGGAGACGACCCAATTAACCGAGACAACTACACGGATTACGTCGGTTTTTATGTGCCCGTCCCGTAATGACGCGTTCCAAAAGCACAAGAGCCGTTGAAGCACATCCGTGTGCCTTACATTGGACACGAGTGGTATCTTCTTTAACGCGTGTTACATTTTACCCGTGTATCGTCACTATTCAGCGTTCCCCTGCTCAGGATTTTAATCGAATGTTTTAATTAATGCGCCAGCCCAGATACGAACGAATGCAACCGTACTCGGCTTGCCTGGAAAATCAGTTCACCGGTTAACTTTGCCTGCTGTTTGGCTTCCCGATTCAACCCCGTGCCTTCATACTCTCTGCGGATGACCCGTGATCCTTCCGCTCGGCAGACGCGTAATCTTCCGCTGCGGAATAGAGTCTTAGCGAGAGAGACGACGGAACTTTTCTTTCTTTACGAACGCGCAGATTCGATCCGATTCGGACCATTGAAACATTTTCCGGTTTCTTTCGAGACCGTTTCGTTGGAAAGAAATTCAACGAGCACGGTAACCCGCGGTCTAATCGATCCGTAACTAGTCCATAGGCTCTGACGCTATATTACGATCTTTCGTTTTTTCCCCATCGAACGAGAACGAAAGCGAGTCGCTATCTAAAATTATTTCCCGTTATCGATGGAATATCTTCAATTTCGGCCAGCGGTCTTTGAGCGTTTCCCAAGAATCGGAAAAGTACGTCGGCGGACCTGCAAGACACGTAGCCGCCCGCCCGCCCAGCCTAGCCTGCAGAGACACGTCCATCCATTCCCGATCGGATAGCGCGTGTTCCATCGAGCAGACTTTCCGAAAATTTCACAAAGCATACCAAGGCTCCGATATCAATCGGATTCACCGTGCGATGAGACAACCGAACGACCAAGAGAATTCCGGTCGGCGATATCGAGCCGATCCATCGGCACACGCTGCAGAATTCATATCGCGAAGTGGCCCCTCGTACGGACCGATTGTTCGAGACCTCTCCGTGCCTGCATCCCTTTCTGCTTCGCCTTTTTGTTTTCTTCTTTCATCCCACCGCGGTACGTTCTTCTCATCTCCGTTTCCATTACGGGTAATAATACCGGGATACGGTACGAAGCGTACGAGACGTTCCTCGCGACCTCGACGTTTTCCACGACAAAAGAGACATTTCGCATAGGAAGAGAGCCAGACCTAAGCACGCGCGTAGTCAGCGACTGCGGCAATTATAATACCCGCGAAACTTTATACAGTAACGTATCGCATGAACTATTCTCAAACTTCAACCTCTAAGCATTCGTCCCGAATGCCTCCTCTCTTCCAGTCTCTCTCTCTCTCTCTCTCTCTCTCTATCTCTCTCTCTCTCTCTCTCTCTCTCTCGATGACACTTGGCCCGTTGTTTATGTTCGGCAAGCTAAGAGGCCGAAACTGTGTCAGCCACGAATATTGAAAGTTACCGCATACCATCGCCACGAATCGAAACTTCCCGTCGCGCACATACGCGCGCCAATTTCGTCCGGTTTCGTTCGATATATCGATCCCGTCTACGAAACGAACGGTCTATATTTGATTTCGTCGAAACGCGTTTTCTTCCGCTTTTCATTTTCCTCCCCTTTAAATTGTATTTCCCTCCAATCTCTACCGCGCGCCCGCTTTGTCTCTCGGTACCTTCCGTTTGGCACCGGGTTTGACGAATCGAACTCGGCCAACAGAAAACCCCCGCGCGCACTCTGCGGGGTGTTAGGACGAATAATGACTGCATTTCGAGTGCCAAGCTTCCCCCTGTGACAGTCGTTTGCAATAAAGCATCGTCTTTCCTCTCTGCCGCGGATCTTCGGTATCTCACCGATAAAATCCAACGACGTCCAGTGAAGGGTAGAAGCTGGCAGAACCTTGGCAATCTCGCAATCACCGCACACATTGTATACGTGCAGAATTGCGTACGTTTGCGAATTTTATCGTTTCATTCTGATCGCCCGCGTTACGATCCATTTACAAGCAGAATTTCTACAACTGCGTATATAATTGAATTTCCGGAAATAGATGGTTTCTGTCGAAATATTCGGATAAAATAAAACAGAGAAACGAAATAACAGGCGAAAAATTGCTTGCGAATACAAACCGATAACGCAAATTTACGCAGACCTTCATGGTTTACCGAGCACGCGAACCGCGAAAAGCTTTTACGCAATACGCATAATAGCGTTTTATTCAGCTCCGTCAAAATATCCACGTTATATCTATTGTATCTAAAACCAATGATATCGTATCGACGTCGGTAGGAAAAAAGTGATCCTTGTTGTTTAATTCTCTATAGAAACCGTTATTATCTGTTCATAGTCAGGAGACTAATTTAATAACGGCAAAGAAAATATGCACGCCGGTATTCATCGAGTTTCGACTATTCCTCGATATTCATGGACTTGTTGTCGTCCCGTTATATCTCGCGATATTCGCTCGCACTCGTATTAAACTGCGACTGTTTAAAAAGATCCGTCCACTCCATATTGTATAATCATAATTACAGAATCTAAAGGTTTTTTACTTTCCTTCGACTGCGCGTGTTATCGAGGAATAATCGATGTAACAGAACCCGTTTTTGTAACTCTTCGGTCGAGCCGTAACGAAGGAAGGTATTTGCGCCTTTTACACAGGATAAAAGAACTTTTTGCAAAACGTGTACACAATGAAAATTAATTCGTAGCCGACCCGCCGGCGTATAATTGAACGCATTACGTACTAAAACGTCGGTAGCGCGTTAACATAAGTACCGCATGCAGCTGGATACATAGAATGTAACACAGTTCGTTTGCGACGCATATATCTGTTCACTTTGTATCAGCATGGCAGGCAACACGTTACCTGCACTTGGTTGCATTTTCTACGCACAACGGTACATATACGTGGACGTACTTGCGCGTACATAGGTAAATAAATCGTACGCGATATCAAAGTGTTCCGAGCAAGTGATTGATTTTAACGATAACTCGCAACCGTTACGACTCTCGTAATGGTCGAATTTAAGACGAGTGACGGGACAGCTCGTTAAAAGATGCATAGACGCGTTCGTTCGATGACAGGCACGCGAACAATTCCGTTCAAGAGTACGTAAACGCGAGAGAAGATTCGCGCAGGCGAAATTAGCGTAAACTTTAAACGCGTTGTTGTACGCGCGTCGTTTCTAGAGGGTACTACAGTTATATGTAGTTGCACGTATTCCGTGAATGTGAACGTGCCGCTAGAGCTACGACATTGAAGTACATATTGTATCATGCCGCATTTACATCGCGGGGCGAATGCACACGGCACGGCTTCCTGCTAACGTGTCGATCCACGATTTATTTCGCGATCGAATTATTACGGAAAATATAAGGCGTCGTAGGATCGTTATTTATAATTTTCTCGTTTCCTTCTAATCGATATCGCATTACTTTCTTTATACCTACTTCGCCATTTCGAACTACCTCTTACGAAAGAAGAATTGCCTTTAAGCTACTTTGTAACTTTCTTACAACGCGAATAGCTTACCTTGACACTAACGAGATGTCGTTATTCGCGTTATTCGCGAAATGTTATCTTCGACGATATGCAAAGGACATCGTGTCTCTATCGTGTTTTCCGAAATACGGTGTCGTATTTCGAAAAGAAAAAAGAAAAGGAACAACGTGTAACAAGCGAAACATATTGCGTCATACGTTGCGTCATTCGTCGTACATATTGCATCATTCGTCGTAAATGTTGCGTCATTCGTCTTACATATTGCGTCATATTACGTTTCTTACCTATCCCTTTTCGCGATTTCGCTTTTTTCGAAACATCGTATCCAATAATAAATATCCAATGTGCATGAAACATTAAACAATGTGCACGTAATAAACGAACACTCGATAGTCCACCAAACAAGAATCGACTTCGATCGTTAAAAAAAAAAAAAAAAAAAAAAAAATCGAAAATAATGCCGGACACTTCCTTTGTTCGTTCTTATCGCACCCGTAATGGCTACCGATACGATGGAACTCACTGACCGTGCTATTGACGCGAGCGCAAAATGGCAGGTCTCGCTACGACCAATAGCGATTTTCTTCATGCAGCGAACTATGCACGATAAAATGCTTCCCGTTAATTCGAGCGTGACGTTATTAACTATACGTGGTAGTTTCGCGTTCCGATTCCCCTCCGCCGCGATTCAATGTTCACTTGGACGCGTTTCGCGTGAACGAAAATGCAAATTTCATTAAGCGAGCTCCGCTAATGCCCGAATATTATTGTACCGCGGCCTCGATGAGCTCTCAATTCATAAATAACATAGCGACGAACGTGCGACGAGTATAAATTTTCGATCGTCATGCGATCGATCTCTTTTTACCTTTTTCGTCGTATTCGGAACGGATAAAGATCTCAAGGAAAACAAAGAGGTTCTTTATTTCGTTCTAACCTTAACGTTCCTGTTTTTTAGTTTCTCCTGTCGTCACTTTGAAGATGGGTTCGTCGTTGAATCCAAGGAACATCAAGGAGGGCGACGATGTCTACTTCGAGTGCAACGTTAGGGCGAATCCTAGAGCTTACAGATTGACATGGTTTCACGAGGTACGTCCAATCGACCATTGTTTTTCCGTTCCTTCGCGCACATTTCTTTTCCTCAAAGCAAGTCGAAAAACTACGAAACTCGCTCGGTCACCGGTCCACGACGAAGTTAGCTGTCCGTGCGAAATGCACGCCGATGCGCGCGCACTCTGTGGCCAGCTCGTTCGAGAAGGAAAGAGAGGGGGGAAAGATACGTCGTAAAACCGTTCCTCGACGAATCGACACAGGCGTGAAATTAAACGGCGGCAGCGTACCGGTGTGAACTCGGCATTTGCTTTATATCACGCAGTCGTAAAAAAAAAAGGAACAAGAGCATAAAAGTAACGCAATAATTTTGTCGTGCGATAAAGTCTGCGAAATCGTGGAAATCGTGGTATAATGGGAGGTAAAAGAACGGCTTGGTCCGTTCGCGTCCGAATAGACGTCGGATACGTTACCTCTGGCTTGCATACGGAGCGTAAATTCCGAGCGACGTAAAGGACTAAAGCGTAAGTAATGCATCGAGCGGAAACAAGGCCGCAAGAAAGCAACGCTCGTGCCGTCAGGCCGTTTCTTTTCGTCTTGACTCGCGAAAAATATCCTGAAAAACTCCTGGCTCGCACCTGGAAAGCTCGGGCGTTATCTCCGGTCACTCGAGGATCGTCGAGTTAAGCCTCTTAAGGGGGATTATGCTTTCCATCATTTTCTCTGCCAGGTCGGAGCTTTCCCAAGGGGTTGGCGAATCCTGGAAGCATCGGGCTGAACCTTTCTCTCTTCCGACGACGGCATTTCGAGCTCGCGACGCCTGTTCCGGTGATCTTTCGCGAGCCTGTTTGCTTCGAACGTCGAGAACGAGGTGGAACCGAGGCTAAATAGGAAAACTAACCGTGTCGGATCAACCAGTCGCGCTAATCCTTGTTAAAGTTGACTCTGCGATATTCTTTGGATCGTTTCCTTCGTCTTTCGCCGTTAGAACGCAAAAGTTTGCCGAAAAAGAAACACGAAGCTTCTTAATGTAAGCGACGTCGATTCTGTGACGCTCGCCGAGGAAACGAGACCCATCATCTTTCCTTTATCCAATAACGTTTTTCTCCGTTTTCTCGTGACGAATTGTTTGTAGCGGATTTTACAGCGAACAGACCAAGCGCGGTGAGGAAAAGAGGATTACTTGAAAATATAAGCTTCGACGTATCCACGATTGTATCTCTTTATCGAACGAACCTGATCCTGTCGATCGAGAGTAAGTTTCATTTTTAGCCCGTGCAATTTCGGAACACGGCAATACTCTCTCTTCATAAGGCTAATTCTTAATTTAACGTTACTCGCGATTCTCCATTAATATTCTCGAGCACTAATAGCAAGAATTACGATCGAATGAACTTGGATAATCGAAAGTTCGCAAAGTCGGATAACAGAGGGAAAAAGTTTTAATAATAGGACGTCTTTCCAAGGAATATGATTCAATGCTGGGTCGAAGAAGAAAGTAAGAGAAAAATTTGGTGAATAAGTAACAGAGTTTAAAAGTCTCGGAAAAGAGTTTTCGTCGAAGGAGAATTCTCGCGAAAGGCAAGGATAATTTCAAACGTCTCGAAGCGTTTGGCCTCCGTATGTGCATTCGTGTGCACTCTGTCGAAATTATTGTAAATTTACGAGCTGCCGTTGTCACTTCCCGTCCATTCGGTGCCCCTCCATCCTCGCACAGTCCGAAAACCAAACCAATAAATTGCCCACGAATCACCGGACAGGACCGGTTTACCAATCCGTAAAAATGTCCGCGTAAAAACGTCCGCGCGACGAAAATTTCCTCCCGAATGAACGACACGTATCCACCACTCCCACAAGTGTTATCAAAATTTCAGTCTCTTCACCGAAATGTCCGATGAAAGCGACGATAGCTTTTATCTGACATCGGAAATACCAAGCGCTTACGAGCACTCGCGCTCGAATTAACGGCGCGAGGTTCACGCGCAAAGGCGCGAGCCGCGCGCGTGAATGCGCGTAAATCCGCGTAAATCCGCGTAAATGCGCGTAAATACGCGCACCTGCGAATAACGTTTGCGACCGCGAATCGGTTTACGGTTGTCGTTTGACGGAGAAATCAAAAGAGAAGAAAGACGATCACGATCAGATGTGAAGTGGGTGTCCGTGCTTCTCATAATCAGTGGTATATTCAGCGACAGATAGCCACAGGCGGTGACACGCGGTTGAAACTAAATCCGTCGGACGTGATACATCATGGCAAACCTTCCATCGATTTACCTATGCTACATTGTGCCGTGACGCTCGTATTATCGCAATGCTACGCGTTAAACGTCATTACGCGAGCAATGTCACCGCACGTTAGCGTGCTTGTTCCACGATCACTTTACCCTTCGATAGCGGAATCACCGCCGGAAGATGTCATAAAAGCGAAAAGGCACAGGCAAATGTTTTTTCGCCTTTTTTTCAGCCACGCTTTTTTAAAATCACAGTTGATGTTTCGATATGTACTCCAACTCCGCGTTTAGAGTGTACGCAAACTCCAAAAGTGTCAGATGGGACAACCCGGCGATCATGTTTCACGTGGACGCGTACGTGGCTTTATAAAGTTTGTTCCAAACTTTTTACTTTATTTTTAAAGTATATCTCCGCGTAGCCCAGTAGAAGCCCTCCATATTTACGATCATGCGCATAATTGCACTATCGTTATATATTCAGGCGTGTTATACTATTCAACGCAAATTTTATTCTGTAATATCCATTGGGTAATTCTTGTAAAGTTTTTCGTAAAGAATCCGTAATCGAAATTGTCTATCATCCACTGCTTTCGAAAATTGCGAGTTTTTCTTAAAATCCGCGATTTTTTGCTAAAATCAAGTATTACATAAAAAGTAAGAACGACAGAAGGTTCGCTGCTATCCGAAAAAGGATCAATGTCGACAAGAAATAGAATTCTGTATAAAAGAAAACAAATTTTTTTTAATTATAATAATTAAGAAATTGTTAGTAAATTTTATGGGGGTCGGTGCGTGGGTGGAATGGACAATGGTCATCGTCTAGCCCAAGGGTCTAGTCAATGATCACTCACCATCCCCTCCCACCACCAACCCCCCTGCGAGACGAAAATTTTGATACGAACACTCCGATCCCCAAACGACAAATGAGCTTCTGCTGGGTTCGCGCAATCTTTATATAGGCGACGATCGGCCGAAAATCGACGGAAATTTCCGAGTTTCACCGATTCCATTAATTATTACTTTTCCTCTGTAATAGTTGATAATTTATTAATTTTTTCACGTCTATTATAAATTTACATCGCGAAAAATTTGTTATTAACAATATTAATTTGTTATTAACAATGAGTGCAATTATTTGTAAACTTTTTGTAAATTATAGATACATTTTAGCACAAATACGTTATAAGTTCAAGCAATGGACAATCACTTAGAAATTTTTTCACTCGTATCATGCATTAACGTTGTGAACAATTTGTTATTAGTAATAAATTTGATAATTTACGCATTTTTCATAAGCTATAATTACATTCGTGCTTTACATAGGATAAATTTCTATCATACGCATACGTGTACGTGTGAAAATATTTTTATTTCCTCTGTATTTTTGGCTAAAACGTATTACACGAGAAGTAAAACCGTTAAAAGATTCATTCTCGTCTTAAAAGCTAGATAGGAGATTAGTTTTTAACAACTTTATACGAAAAAGTCGATTATGCATGAACAGGGCCCTGATAAAAGCTCGATCGAAAAGCGCGCCATATATAACGAACAGTTGGAAAAATGTTTGAAAGAGAAACGGAATTTAAACGACAGGTGATTCTTACAAAGCATTGATCCTTTCACGTGTATGTCAAAAATTCCCTTTCCACTAGAAAATTAACCTTTCGTGCTTCATTGCGGTATATAAAACGGACTAATCTACGTATATTAAAACACGCTGTATTCGAAAATCCTGTGACTGTTTTAGAAATATTTACTCAAAATTAATGCATCGCTACTGTCCATTTGACTGAAGCATACTCCTTCGATGCATTATTGCGGTCCGTTTCCGAAGAGTCGTTCAAAGCGTGCCACGTGTATGCATCGCAAAATTATTTAAGATTAGTAAGGGTATCGCTGAGAAGGGAATCAAAGGACGAAGAAAGCTTGCTTATGCTTTATGCATAATCTGACAGATAAGAATACGGTAGGGAAGTTGGCCGGAAGACGCACGTGCCGAGATATTCCACGAGAATAGGAGTTATCGCTCTTGTCTACCCCTTTTCTGGCATCCGTTTGTAATGCAGAGAAGCAAATATATTCCTTGCTTGCCACGAATACGTATTATTGTTCTGACATGAATGCGAATATTTAACGTCTAATGCAGTCACGTTACGTTATATGAAAACGCAGAAATTCAAGGTAAAATGAACGCATGCCGCGAAGAAAGGAATTGTTTCGGATACCTGGCGAACCAACATGATACTAGAGCTTTGCCCGCAAAGCAGCTTTGCTGCATCGTTCTTACGATATTTCGACAGAGGGTAAGGGAAATATCGCAAATATTGGATGTTGATAAAACGCGAGAAAGATGAAGCATCGTGCGTTCAGCGCATTCGCGTTTCCAACGCACAAACGCTATTACAATAACCGTTGCACGTAAAGACATATTGCTTCCCAATTCAAGAGAGTTTCGAGTCGCTCGAGGCAGATTCTTGCGCCGTGCGGTTGGCACGTACAAGTTTCTACAAATTCCGCGAAACCGAATGAAACGCATACGACACCCGTTACACATGCGAAACGAGCAAAGGTATACACGTGTTTCCGACAAAATCTTCCATCTTTGACGTTTCTTTCTCCATTCTTTCGCGACTTTGTTTATTCTTCCTCGAGCCAATTTCCATAGCGTACTAATACAGAGGCAAGCTCGAGCCACTTTAATTCCACGCAAATGCGTTTCCAATTCTGTTCTTTTTCCGGCTGAACTAAACACTGCTAATGACGAATCGCAATTTGAAACTCGGCTGAAACCGATAATACGACGAAAGTACACGTCGAATTAGTTTCGACACTACTCGAATAGAGTATTAATTCCAAGGTGATTTGCCTGGAAACTTGTCAAATTCACGATCGTGGTTTACTACGTTCTCTCTCTCTCTCTCTCTCTCTCTCTCTTCCTCCCTCCCTCGTTCTCTTCGTCTCTGAAAGTTTAACGTAGAGTCGAAAATTTGCCATAAACGAGTTCGATACGAACGATGAAAAATACAGCTGTTGGTTTCTGCGATAAACGTAATCGAGAAAAAGCAATCGAGTGGAACGTGTGCCGAATTCGACGAGACCTCTTGATAAAATATCTAAACAATTTACTTGCGAGACATCCGCGGGAATATGGAGATCCCGAGGCAACAGAAATAATCGAGTTTCCGAAATTTACATCCATCTACGGCCTTCATTTCGCGTGACACGCCTTGGGCCGCAATCTGTGTGCAAAGCCTTTGCCAGAAAGTTAAGGGGAAATTATAATATCGTGCACGCGCGCGCACTAACTCACGCCCATATAAACATGGATTCGAAAAGTGCAGAAGACGGGGCGAAAATTTTGTCGCCGGTAAATGTACGCGTATATACGTAGAGGTTTGAACGAAGGTAAAATAACTACTCGGTGGAAAAGGCGAAGAAAGACAGAGAATAGCAGCCGAGCAGTATACATCGTAGATTCCCTTTGTCCAACCCCAGGAGGCGAGCGACAATCTGCAAACGGAACTACGACCACGTTTCCTCGTTGAAAACCGTCGTCTTCGGTCACTGCGAAGAAAGTCAAGGCACGCGAGAACAAATTTGTTCGGTGTTAAGCACAACAGCTAGTCGCGTAAACTTTCTCTTTCGCTCTGCTCCCTGTGAATCTTCATCGGGGAAAGCTCTCCTTTCTTGCTAACCTTTGTACATTGCACGCAACAGCGGGAAGAAATTGTCCGACTACTAGCCGAGGCAACGAAAACGTATTTAGCCTGGTAGAAATATCACGGAATCTCACTGTCGTTCCAAAAACTTTCCTGACCAGACCGAGAGACTCGCGAGAGATTCGGTAACTAGAGTTCGCGCGAGTTTCGAGTGTGTTTTTGCTGCGAGGTAAATTTTGAATCTTTCGCGCGTATGACAGGCTTTATGGTTGGATAGGAACCGGAGAATGCACCAAACACGGTATGTACTAACTTTTCGAAGCTTCGCCGACCACGCTGCTAACTTTTCCCGGTAACCGTAGCCGAGAAGACTTAACTATGTATGGCATACGCAACAAACCGTGAACCGTCTGCTGCTCCCCGACTGCTCCTCCGCCGTCTACCCTTTCTCGTTATTTTAGTCTGCCTGCAACGATTTCGGGAAATTTCATCACCGAAGACGCCATAGCAAACTATCGAGCGAAATCTCGACGACAATGGCCACTACAATTCTTTCACGCAGGATATTTTCCCTTTGTTTATACAGGAAGAAGAGCTCCATTACAACGTCACCGCCGGCATAGTGCTCTCGGACCACTCGCTGGTGCTTCAAAGTATAACTCGAGAATCCGCTGGAAGGTACACCTGCATGGCCGTCAATGTCGAGGGCCGCGCTAGTTCTAACATAGTGAACCTCGAGGTTATGTGTAAGTATATTTAGCCGCTCTTACCGGTAGCCGACTATGGGCCGGAAAAAATATTTCACCCGGCAAAAGTTGGCGATAATACCGGAGTCGTGTAAGTATAATACTTGCCTCTGCGAATTACCGCTGGTAAGTTGCCCAAACTGTTCCCTTTATTTTCCTCCATGTTAATGCACGCGACGTATCCCATGCAAGGTAACCGCGGGCTCGAAACATTTTACACCTGTCCCGGTGATTTTCCCGTTTTTATCGCGGAATAACGCGAATGGCGTGAGCGAAGAGCGTAAAACGTAAGACGCGACGGGATATTATCGTGGATCGCGTTTGTGTTACAGTCGCTCCCGTTTGCAAGCACGTTTTGAACTCGGCCGGTTGGAGGTATCAGAACGCAACCCCGCCACCTCTGAACGTACCCGAAGAGGTTCACGGAGCTTTGAAGCACGAAACCATCAGCTTAGTTTGCGAGGTCGAGGCGAACCCAACCGCCATCACCTTCTATTGGACCTTCAACAGCAGCGGTGACCTTAGCGACATTCCGTCCACAAAATATTCTAACGAAGGCACCTCGAGTAGACTCAATTACACTCCAGCGTCCGATATGGATTACGGAACGTTGGGATGTTGGGCCAGTAACATCGTGGGTTCCTCGAAGCAACCGTGTCTCTATCAAGTGATCGCAGCAGGTTCGTCGGAACTCGTTGACCGTTTGTCGCGTCGAGAGATCGTATCGGTCCCGTCCTCCGCGTTTCACTCGTCCCCCCAAATGCCGAAAATTTCACCGACATCGTAATTGAATATGTTTGCCGGAGGTGTATGCGCGACGCGCCGTTATTCGAGTCGTGGTCGAGGGAAAACCCAGCGAAAAGATAAACCTGCGAAACGTCCGAAGAAGAAAACTACCGCGGGATTTGGTTCATTTCGTGGAATTCATTTGGTCCGGTACAGCGTCGAGGGAAAAGCTGGTAGAAAGACCGATAGAAAAATCGGCTTAACTCGATCGATAGTTGCCCGAGGCAATATTCCATTCGATTTTAATCCCTGCTCGCGTGCACCGCTCGCGACGATCAGACGCATAATTTATTTTCGGCGGAGAAGCAACGTGTTTCTTACCTAGGTAATTATCGGAGGGCAATTTTTTATCGTGCAACGAGCGGTACTCGGCTCTCGTGGAAGCAACGCGAAACGCTTCGGCATTCTGCCGTTGGTCCACCTCCAGCACCACCACCCCGGTCGCGAGTAATTAAATCGTTAATTGAAACGATGATGCGAGGCGGTAAGTGGAAACGCCAACATAGTCGCGTCCGAATCGAACATTTTCTCTCGTTCTATTCGTCGAAATAACCACCCGCGTCTGACGAACTTACCGTTTGAGAAGCAACAGCAAACGATGATCAGAACGCGTCTGTCTCGTATAATATTGAAGCTAGAACGCGATAGAACGCGATAGAACGCGATGTTTCGCGAAAGAAAACGACTTTCAGGGGAAAATTATCCAAATAATTTGCGAGTGCAAACTCGCAATGGAACAAAGCACGGTACGCGTTAGGAATAATTTGCGAGGTACGGCTAAAGAATAAAAATGCGTAAAAAAAGGAAAGAAAGAGGGAAGAATGGTTAGCGGGATACGATTTCAAAAGGAAAGGGTTTTAAAAACGAAGAAAATCTGTTTTATCGTGGCTACACTAATCTACGCTGCTGCAAAGGATTATTCTTGTTACGCGTTACACGGGAAAACAAAAAAGAGCTGCACCGACCACATTGTCCGACGCTTGCGCGAGCTTTTTCAGACCCCTATTTGCATACAAGTGATCTCGTTAATGCAACACCATTATACAGACGTCGATAATGACGGCCGTGGAACATAATTTCATCGGTTGCAAAACGACGCAGCATCGCGTGGCAATTTTCACCGGCAAATTAAATGAAGTTGTACGAACCGCAACGCGAGTACGCCACTTTTTCCGTACTCATCGCGGCCGAGTGAAATTTTACCATACATGGTAAACAAGCTTGTATTAACGCGTCCTTTCGAAACAACGGATTTGTACATCTCGTCGTACACGTTAGCTCCATTGCCTTCACGCTCTGCGCTGTTACCATCGTTCACCGTGTAAACACCTTTGCTTTTGTTATTTCGCTATTTTAGATACGTTTACGTCTCTGGCGCGAATTTGCCTAGTTACGCGTCTTATCCGTTGCACGGCGTATGATCGAAAATGGTGTCTCGCTCGCAGGCAGACCGTACCCGTTGCAAAATTGCACGGCGTACAATCAAACCGGTTCCTGGATCAGAATATCCTGCGTGGAAGGATACGACGGTGGTCTGCCCCAGAAATTCGTGGCGATCGTGGACAAGCAACGCTTGGAGTCGGCAAGTCCTTACTGGGAGCTGGAACTTCGCAAACCGACAACGGTCGCTCTTTACGCGGTCAATATGAAGGGCTCCAGTGATCCAGTGATCATGGAAGGAGAAGCGCTAAAAGGAGTGGCCAAGTTCACCGGTGCGTAAGTACCTCTAACGCGAGTTGAACAGGCTACGCTATACAAAGAGGCGGAAACGCAACGACCAGCATCCGTTTCATAAGCCGTGCGCTTTTCAAAGGATACGACTCGTCAAAGCCTTTCCCCCTCGTTTAGAGACGAACAACATTGTGTCTCGATTTCCGCGCATCTACGCATCTCGCCAAACGCAATTATACGAATTTACTCTCCCTCCCGTTCCCTCCATACGTTTATCGCGTGAGCGCTTTTATTCGTCTCTCGCCGTTCCCCTAATTCTCGATAAACGCGACCGCGGACTTTTCCGAAACCGAGAGAAGTCAGTCGGCAGAAAGAAAAAAGTAATGGCGCAAACTGATTTCATCGCTGCTGTAATATTAGAGATCGCCTTATAAATAAAATACGTAAACAAAATCTCCGTGTATCGACAAGTTCTATTTATTTCGATTAATTCGACGCGATGGAAATTTCGTTACTCGTGCAAATATTCTCAGTTGTTTGCATATATACGAATTTTCCCATTTCTCGTATTGCATTCGTTGTATAGAATTACACTTTAAATTCTGTATCGACTTCCAGTTCGTTTTCGGTAACGTGATTCCAATAATAATTAATATATTTGCCATATCAAACGGTACGGTTAACGCATTCGGTGCCGCGTGGATCGTACACGCCCCGTTCTTCTGAACTTCCCGATCGGTACTTTCGTTTCTTTCGCTGCAACTATGCAACTAGAACGGTCGTTTGTCTAAACAACTTCGTTCGAGGAAACTAGAATCGCCGGAACGAGATAGAAATCAACGACGGCTCGGCTCCTCGGGTCTCGAACCTTGAAAATTGCACGTCGAAACGATCGAAGGAGAATCGCGCGAAGAAGGAAGACAGGAGAAGCTGTATAGTTCAACTGCGTACATTGCGAAATGAATTATGTATACGTAGTAGGATCGGGGGTGATTTGGTTTATAGGCGAATCGGCATCTTCGGTGGACATGTCACCGATCCTGATTGGCCTAGGTGGAACCGCGACCGGTTTGGGCTTGATCGTGACCGGAGTGCTAATGGCGCTTTGGAGGAAACACGCGGCCACTCCGGCGAAACCAAAGCCACCCCAACAACCCAGTATCGCGACTTTCGCCGGTAAAGGTGAAGAAGAGGACGGAAATCCTGATCTTATACCCACCACGGCCTTGACCAATCACCTGACAGGTAAGTTGCACCGTGTGCCACGTATTCCCTTACGTTACATATTATCCAAACTTGCGTTCCACACGTGCGCACGTAGCCACGTTTCTGCGTCGTCCACGGATCTACAGGTGAACTCGAACGGAAAAAGATACCGGCTTCATTCGCGTTCGATCGCATAGTCGAAAAATAACCCACCGTCTCGTCTGGTGAACCACTACTCGAGCTGATGAAAGTGCTCCGTTTAAACGAGAATCGCAAATATATCGAGTCTCGTCCTAAACCGCGATCGCGGTTAACGATACTTTCAAGAAAATTGCTCGCCGGAAACGCGTGCGTTACGTCCACTACGCTCGCGGCGGATGCACCCAGTCGGAAATCGAACACTCGTCCGCGAGAAGGTCCTCTATGAAAGCCGTTGAAAGACGTACGCACGATCGATGACGAGACGTCTTTCTTGCGATCTTGCAAAAAGAGAAAACTATCCGAAATACGCGATCCGCGCGAGAACTATGACACTGCAATTTTTCTGCATCTTCGGCTCTTCGAATCTCAAAGAGGCGCGCGAAAAGAGAGAAAAGATGACTACGGGGAAATTTTTTCCAGATAGGAAGCTTCTACATTACGGTTCCCTGCCACGAAGGCCACGCCAGCTGGAAGGACGAGAAATGTCCCACGACGTCGTAGAAGACACGGACTATCCGCGAGCATCGCCGAACGTAAGTAACCGAAATTCCTTTTCGCTTTGTCGTTGTTGGAAAAAAAACGAGAGAGCGTGTCGTTGTAGAATAATGACGGTGTTCGATCGGCAAGTCTTGCTGTAAATCGATCTAACGTCGCAGTAACAGTGGAAGTGGTTCCGTCAAGAAGACGCATGACTCTGTTTACAGACATTCTATAGTCTTCAGAGGCCACATCGGTATTCGGAAACGGTGATCAGAAGTGCCGTGATTCAGGAGAGCTGCATTTAAGGGTGGACCAAGGGACGAAAAAACGTCGTAAGAGGACGGTCGGTGAGGAGCTTGGTCTTAGCCCTGTCGCAACACGTGAAAATCAAAAGGACTCAAAGCCATGCTTATGCAACATTGTACACGTTTAAGCGTACGAAGATATTTATTAGCAACTCGATAACAGTATGCCTTTGTAAATATTGTATATAAATAAAACACATCGATTTCGTGTTATGCGTTTGTATTGCACGAATATTCTCTCCATATTCTCTTCATATTCTCTCCATATTCTCTCCATATTCTCTCCATATTCTCTCCATATTCTCTCTCGGTCAACGTTCCTCGACCTCTGCTGGACGATCAATTTCCCCGTGTTAAAACTTTCATCAATTTTCAACGCGACGAAAAATAAATATGTACACGTTCAGTCCGTGTTCTGTCTATATTTTCCTTGCCTCCTTATTCGATTTTACTTCGCTTGGTAGAATTAAAGAAAAGAAATTTAAATTTGTCGTGGTTATCGGATATAATAAATTGGCCGTAAATAAAGCGGATTGTATGCGCGAAGCTCGAAATGCTCGGAAAGTTTCTACGGCACCACCCAAAGTACGTCTTTCATAGGTCGTTTTATGTAAAATACCCTGGAACCAAGGAAAAAAATGGTCCTACCGTTTCTTTTGGATTCGAATCGAGCCCTGGACTATTTCCGCAAGAGATTTAATGCATCCGCGAACGTTAAATGCACTTGGTAAAAAGGGAATGGCGCTATCTCGTATAGTAGTTGAGAACAAAGCTTGGAAACGTATATCTTCGAAACAGACCAAAAGGTGATCGCATAAACTGCTCGGTTGCTGTTGAAATCCAGGTCAAGGAAAGGACGCGATTTATCGTGGCCTCGTTTCCAGATAATCTTTGTTTCAAGACGCGAGAATCTCAGACACTTAATGAGAATTTTCTTCTATCTGTCTCTTTTGTTTTATACTGCAATCTCGGTGGTGTCTTTTATCGCGACTAAATACATTGCACTGACCTAGTCGGGTTACTTACGGCTGAAACCTCTTCGATCGAGCATATCATTTTTCCTAACATCCTACCAACAACCTCGTAAGTAACGAGTAAGTAATGTTTCGCTGTTCCAATATCGACACTCCATTTTTCGATCCGTAACCACAGTAGTCTGAGAATCTGTGTACACTATATATACGAAGAAATCCTTTTCGTTAATTTCGAATATTTGCAAATTTTTTTCAAATATTTATCAATTATTTCTGTTCTTATCAAATATTTCCTGTAAATTTTATAAAGAACAATTTCAATCGCATATTTCTTCTGGTTGTTATTTACTTAAAGATTGACGCCGATTAAATTGAAATAGTTTAAATATCTTCGAAATTAAACTATAATTCTTAAGCGTAAAAATCTCCAATATTTTTACTCCGAATCAAGTAACCTTTACAGGATTTAGTTTTAATTTCAACCATCGATAGCGCTGTAATCTTACTCTACACAGACTCAATCGGTAACGTGGGAGATGACAAGAAATTGTAACAGTTATTACCTTATGAGACTTCGTTGATGTTGACAAAAAATCAATCATTAAATAATACGAAGCTTTTTCTTTGTATTGAACAGTGAATTTAGAATAATATTCGATTCTTAATAATATTAATTATTGTTTTAGAAAGAAGAAAAGTATAGTTCCCTGTATTCAGATTTATAACTATGAGTCTTATTATTAAATAACTAACGAATAAACAATATTTATCGATTAATTATTCAACGATAGAATAGACATACTATTTATACAAATTAATTAATACTTATATGAAGTAAAAAATTATTATATACATATTGTTTTATATATATATATTATAATAAAATTTGTCGACCTATAAATTTTATACCCCCGTACTTTTAATTTTGTAATATCATAATTATATGCGATACATTTCTATTTTTCCATAAATTTCGATATTCTGGAAATTATACACAGACTCTTTTTTTCTTGTTTTTACTCTAAATTATCTTTGTACCATACGTTTCAGTGTCTTTACAGTAATCCTACCATTTTAATGTCATTCCCAACGTTACCGATTCAGCCTAAAATAAGATTACAATATGTAAAGTTTAAATTAAAACTGAATTTTAATATGAATTTATTAATAAGGTATAAGATGGAATATTTTATATTTATAAATGAAGAATAGATTCTATATTTCCACTTTAGTCTACGTTATAATTAATTAAATTCTACAATAATACCACGATGAGTTCGAATACAACGTAGCTCTTAGCTTAGTGTCGTTCATCAAAGATAAATTTATTGTACTTTTTGATATATTCACCTCAACAAATTTCTAGATAAACGATGTCAATTTCCAGATCGCCCCACGTAGAGGTTTACTACGCAGTTGAGACTCTACGCTTACGCAACGACGTATATTGCGCAAAGCTAACCACCACATACAATTATGGGACGTATATTGTGCACGATACTATCCTATTGTCAGGTGCTAAATTTTTTATTAATGCTTGTAACTTATAATTTCATAGCACGAACCAAGTTTTTAACCAAAATATTATTAAAGGTTCCATAAAATAATACTTTAGTTTTAATAAAACTATCCAATGTTTATTAATAAATAAAATACAAAAATTAAATGTTGAATTTTCATTTAGATGCTATAAAAGTTTTTAATTTATTAATATGTTAAATGCATCTTGTAGAAGTATAATAATAATTTAGTTATTTTTATAAGTGAATATTTATACAATAGACTTTATCTTAACACTCTGTTTTTATTCGTTTAAAAATATATTAGACGATATATCTATTCTGTATTTTATCTATGGTATGCATAGAGCAACGTACATGTATTGAGAGTCAAATCTAGTCTATATTTGGTTAATGCTATTATATACGAATTGATTGTTGGCTAAGATTGTATTTACAACTTATCAATTTGATGCTAATGTAAAAGTAATCGTTATGTCTCAATCCAGAGGTATATTACTGAAATTACAAAAGTTCTAAGTATATTTTATGCCATTTACATTTTCGTGTCAGTCATAGGCTTGTTATAAATCGCTTCTACTTTTAATACGACGCATATATACTTCACATTTGCATTCTCATTATTGAAATAAACTGATATAAAAAAGATATTAACTAACTGTATTCTGACAATTTAAAAAAGAAAAAATATGATTTTCTTATTTTATGGTTGGACAAAGGAGATCGCAAAAATCGTGGAAGACATCGCTGCAATAAGAAGATTAACATTGGTGACAAGAGGAAAGAAGTTGTGGAAAGTATAGATGAAAATAATTTGATCTTAAAACAGTTTCAAGCATATGCGATTGAATTAGATGATAAACACGATCGTTTTGAAAGAATTGTCAAAATTAACAGAGATATTAATATAGAGAGTAAAAGGATTATTTTTCTTTTACATACCTTAGATAAAAAAAATAAACAAGATAGTATATTATATGAAGCTGAATCGAGACTACAGAATGTCGCGCAAAATCTTTTTAAAGGTATTGCACAAGAATTAGAAAATCATTGTCCATATCTTTATTCTAATGCTTATCATGCTGGTTTGGAAGAATACATAGAAGCTGTTACATTTTATCAATATTTAAATAACTGTGATGTGGGAAATTTGGAGGAGATACAAAAAGCACTTACCTATACAATTCCTGAAAAGTCTGAAATTAAAACCATAGAAATTTTAATTACTCCTTTTAAATATGTCTTGGGCATTGCTGATTTGACCGGAGAGTTAATGCGTCAATGTATCAATAACTTGGGAACTGGTGATAGAGTTAGTTGTTATGAAACATGCAATTTTGTTAGATGTATGTATAAGGGTTTCCTTGGTTGTGGACATATGTCACATAGAGGTATAAACAGAAAAATTTTTACACTTAAACAAAGTCTTCATAAAATAGAAAATGTTTGTTACACGATTAAAGTACGGGGTTCAGAAATACCAAACCTTTCGCTTGTAGATGTAGCTACTGAAGAGGAAAATGATGAAAGATATAAAAATTATTAAAGATTTATAAATATTGAAAAATGCGTCGGTACTGAATTTGGAGATAGTCACAAATTGTAGGCGTTTGGATGTCAGAATCTTCAATAATTACTACCCACTAATAATTATATACTATAATTACTAGTTACTATACTATTATATACCACATATACTACTATACTATTATAATTAAATACTGTAATTATATACTAGATGTAATTATTATTATGTCATCTAACTTCGTATTACTTTAACTTTACTATTTCTTATCGTTATTATTCTACTATAATTCTCTTTTATACTTCGATTCTGTATCAACTTTCTCTTCTGTTATCAAGATTGTTATCGAGATACATACAGTTTGTTATCATGTGTACAAATGGACCTTTCTCCATTGAATAAATAAATAAGTAAATAAAAAAAATAAACCAATTCTTGTTGGATTATACTTACTTTTTTAATTTTTACATTATAAAAAGGCTATTCAAGTATATCATTTTTACATTTTCATATTTCTTAGACTAGTGTACATATTTATGTAAATATAAAAATAAATATATATTCATGTGGATGAATAATATAGAAATATCTGAACATCTTAGAATGAAAAAATATTAATTTCTTTAATCAATCATATCATCTTGTTGCTCACTTTCATTTTCATCAGAGTACATTTCCTCATCATCTAAACTTTCAATATCACTTGAAGGATCATACTCAGATTCATCAATGGATTCCTCATCAGATTCATCTACAGATGAATCTTCCATTCCACTTACAGTTTCCAAAGCTGTTTGTATTTGTGTTTGTTTACGACTTCTTCTATTATGTTTACTTGTAACATTTGTACTAGTATGTTTGAATTGTATTTTATGCTGAGGATTTTTACGATAACATTGGATGCCATAGGGACACTCTTCTCTATTATCAGGGAGATCATAATCAGAATCTTCAGGATGACTAAATTTAGTTTTATGTTGTGAACTTCTCCTGTTAAAAAATTTTCTTTATGAAATTCTTAAAATAAAAGGAAAAGATATCAACTTACCTATAACATTCTTTTCCATATTTGCA
This sequence comes from Eufriesea mexicana, assembly GCF_001483705.2. Classification (NCBI taxonomy): domain Eukaryota; kingdom Metazoa; phylum Arthropoda; class Insecta; order Hymenoptera; family Apidae; genus Eufriesea; species Eufriesea mexicana. Next base: position 185,891 of record NW_016909129.1, read on the forward strand.
CTTTGTTCTTCTAAAATCATTTACAACTGTTTTAGTTAAACCTCCTGATCCATGTGCTTCTTCTAGAATAGAAGACTTTGTATCTATTGTTGTGACATTTCCATTGTCCTTCTGTATAGAAGGAACATCGAAATTCTCCTTAAGATTTAGAGTTTTGTCATTTATAGAAGTATTTTCATTTATATTTTGAACTTCATAATCATCTTTCTCCATTACAGATGAGTTGTATGTACTTTGTGATTTGTATATTAATCCACAATTCAAGTCTTGTATTTTATCTTTAATTTCATCATATGGTAAATTATTTTTATTTATAACATTTTCTCCAGTAGTTACTTTAATTATATCATTATTATTATTCAAATTATCTCCTTCTCCTGATTCTGAACAGAGCTTTTTATCATATATGGTTTCAGAATCTACAACTTCGTTAACCTATAATTTAATTATTAAAAATATTGAAATTCAGTTGTATTATCATTTGCTGCGACGTCAATTTAATACTTTTCGTTTTAATGTGTTGTCCTTGTTATTTTCCATTTTATCAGATACTGATATGATTTTAAACCAACATTTATCCAGTACTAGAGTGCAAATGTCTCCAGGTTTTATCGGGACTGTAACACCTAGTTTAAGAAACTGCCATCGCGATGATTCGATAGATTTCATGTAACATGGTGAAACCTGATAGTAAGAAATAATTCCTATAAAACACTAATGAATTTATTATACATATTATTATATATATAATAAAAATCAAGAATTTCTTCTTACCGGTATTATTGTCATTTCATTATCAGATGTTAAATTTATTATTGCTGCCTGTTTTATAACTCGGTCATCATCGCACTGAAATTCAAATTATGTAGACTAGGTTCATAATTCATAATTCACACAAGTTTCACATTGAAAATACGAAAACATGTCACGATTAAGGTATAGGCACAATATGTATACACGAAAAGAAATAAGCTTTGTTGAATAAAGTATACTTGACAACGCATGCGTGAGAAAGGTATAAAATGTTACAGTTTACAAAAAAAGTGGGTTATTTTGCATAATTAAATACTTACTCCAGTTACACTTCGACTAATGATATTACTACCTATTTCCAGGTCCACTTTTTGTACCGTATCATTATCTAAACGCAATATTTGTAATTTTTTCATTTCTCAGGTGTATTAAATTTTCAGAAAAATTCTCAATTATATCATGTAAAAGGTTTTTCATATTGTAAAAATAGTTACGAAATACAATTTTGTTGTAGCAATAAAAATGCGTTGCATAAATGTTAAGAAAAGGAAAGTAAATAAAAAAAGGAAATAAATCGAATATAATCGCAGATGGCCGAGCAAATAACATTACGAAAAGTTTTTAGTACCTGTAATATTATTTACGAAACTCATAATAAGTAAGATTTATATAACTACATTTACTAAAATAATTCCGCAATTTTGGGTAATTGTTGTAAAGAAAAATATACGACAGCAATAACAATTAAATTTTTTTTCATTTATAATTACAAAGAATGTACACTTTTATAAACAAATGAAGTAAAATGTAAACAAAACTAATAATTTAACGGTATCATAAAATTGTGTGAAAATATTCTATAAAAAATCAGTAGATACGAAATGACCGGTTATTCGTATATGCATTAGCATAGATGTAATCAGCCAGACTGGTCAACTAATTCGTAATAAAATATTCCTTTGCATTGTTGTATTAATGATAATATTATGTAAATTATAACTATAGATTTCTTTGATATAAAGAAATCTTGTTCGCTTTTCCAAAACGAAAAACATTTTCAAAAAATAGTAACTAATATTTGAAGAAACAAAGATTTCGTATCAAAATAGAGAAGTTTAAAAAATGCATTCTCATTGAACGAAATAATTGTATTGTAATTAGTATAAAATATTAATTAATAAATTCGACACGGCAACTTCTGGTCAGTACTGATCATGAAATCAAACATATTATTTATTATGAACTTGTTATATAGCTTACAATGTAGGAACATTATAAATCTCGGATTCAATAAATCAAATATAGTTTGGTATCTAACAGGCCAGCCTTCGATTACTTCCGGCTTAATAACGCATATCAATATAAGAGACGTTCAACCAACAAATACAATTTGAAAATTAATCATTCGTCTCGACACATGACAACGCGATTCACGACATTAGCATAATTCTCACTTTTGTTACTTACAATTAGGTAATTAGTCAATGTCAGCATACGCACGTATCACAGTACACCTCGAGGAGTTTAAATGGAAAGGAGCAATGTTGTGTATTTATTATTTGTTGAAAGGTAGATAATGTCGCACGTCACGTAATTTTCTGGTTCCAAGTCATCCAATGAAACTTGTCGTTGGTTCTTGCCTTAAATATAAACAATTATGAAAACTATGATGCTGTTATTGTTGCAATAACATATTTAAATTTATTTATTTAACATAAAAACAGGGCTGTCATTGTTTTCTCTTGCACACAATATTAAAACATATATTACAAAACATTTCTGTATACTCATTTGCATCAAAACAGAATTTATTAATATATACACAATACGTATATATATCTTATAATTCATTTACTTATAACGTAAAATACGAATATACAAAAAGATATCTTTTCAGATACTTTTAATACTTTTATAAAAAAATTTTGGAAAAAGTATATCATCGTTAAAACCAGTGATTCTTAATAACTAAAATATAAATTAAATCTATTATGCGTGTAACAATCGTAAAATATTTATGAATATTATTTGAATGCATGCCATGACAAATATATTATTGTCTAAGAAACACTGGTTCATAATTACCTAAATTATATGATTAACTTGTCACTTTACTGATTAGCTTGTCGTGTAATAATAAATAAATACGTTTATCAATACGATGTTATATTTCCTTTGCATTTCATCACTAAATTATTGATATTTTTAAAAAATGCCCATGATACAAGATGAAAAATGTATCATCATTTTCAAACTGTTTAAAAATTACAACAATACAAATTGTTCTTTCATTCTGATATTAATATTATAACACGCACGCGCGCGCGAGCGCGCATGTGTATACATTTTTCTCTCCTCTCTCTCTTTCTCTCTCTCTCTCTCCCCCTCTCACTCTCTCTCTCTCTCTCTCTCTCTCTCTCTCTCTCTCTCTTTCTCTTTCTCTCATGCGTAGACGCAGTATGCGCACATACACGCGCACGTTTAATTGTCTATATTAATAAAGTAATAAATAGTATCGCCGTGTGGAATATGTAATATGAAATACTGTCCATCATTAGAATATTCAGTAACTATTTGTTCATATATTCATAATTATTTGTTTACTGTGATAGACTTTCGTATCTGAGAACTATATAAAAATATTTGTTTATTCGTTGTAAAAATGATTCATTGTTATTTTGTAATAACATATAGAAACTTTATAAATAGAATTAAAAGACATAATATTTATTTCACAATAAGCTCTTTTAAAAAGCTTCATACAGAAATTAAATAGAAATCTACAGCAACTATTTTAGCAATATATGATATACAACTTACTTCTTCAGTTAGACTTTTAATTAATTACTTGTGATTAATGTCTTTTAGCTCTCAGATATAAAGTCGCTTTTTACGCTACGTTTTCAACTGATCGTACATCGACGATGCACTCATTATAGATTTTCAATAAAGCGAACAAGTTTCTTGAGAACATATTCGTGTAACTATAATATAGAACAAATAAAAAATTTCTTTACTTAATTTACGATTTCATTAAGGCAATTTAATTAGCATCAACCAGAGTATATTCCTGAACTGCATTAACAAGAAGTGAAGCATAAAGAAGGAATGTTATAACATATATTTTATAACATATATCATTATATTATAACATATATGTTCTAACATATATCATTATAACATATATTTTCAGTAAATACTTCTTAAAATTAACAACGTAAAAAAATAATATTTATTAAAATTCATACTGAAAAATGAAATAACAGGAATTTTGCGTTATATACTATTTAATTCACTTTTTTTCATATGTAACATTACTCAAGATAAAAATAATTAATTCCTAGTAACAAATATGCAAATTAAAATACTGCTTAAAATATTTTATATTTACATATTGCTCTGACTGATTACAATAGTTAAACTGCTTGTTAATCTATGCCACAAGAAGCAAACTATTTAAAATCATATTTCTGAATAATTATATTGATAACATAAAAAAGTTTCTGACAATATATATAAGCATTTAGTATTAACACCATTCAATTCAAATTTATTTTCCTAAGAGGATCTTATTGGAATGATTTAGTACAGTATGTAAGATCAAACATACATATGTATACATATATACATGTACACACAATTTACTTATTACTTTCGCTCGATTTTCTTACAAAATTTGTATAACATTATGAAATTTGAACGTCTTTATCATATTAAAAGGCGAGAAAAAAAAAAAGAAAAAATGGAAAAAGAAGTGAAACTGGAAGAAAAAAGAAAAAATTGTAAAGCAAAGGTAATTAGTATTCGTAAGAAATAACTTACCAAATGAATATGTATTTTTAAGCAATCAATTATTAGATGTTTTAAAAAATTACCTATTTTTCAAACAATACTGGAATAATTTTCACTTGGCCATACATAATATAAGTGACGATAATGGGTATATGGCTGAAACTGCATTTTTGAGGATTGCAGCGTACGCATTAGCGGGACGTATTCTTCTTCGTGCTTTGAAGTTGTGTTAATATCTGGTTCTGGCTATACTATGGTACCTCCACTTTCTGCAGGACTGACAACGTGAAGAGCATTTCCAACCTGTCCTATTCCTGGCTGTAATTAGAAGAAGGTAATTTGGTAATTCATTACCAAAGATAACTTTGTTATCTTTATAAAAAATCTGCAAATATTGAAAGCATTTGAAACACAATTACAATTTCTATAGGTGCATTAAAGAACAGTGCAATAACAGCATAGAAGTATAATAAATATGTAATTTAAGAATGCCTTAGCAAGGCACATACTACTAGAACGAGCATATAAAAAATGTACTATACTACTCTGTCCGATTAAGCAATAAACAAGTAAAAAAAAAAAAAAAACAGTAAATTATTATACGTACCATGCGATAAACTCTGGGAAGACTCATCCATGATTCTCTTGCATCAGCCAAAGCATGGTACAGAACATTAATCTTTCCAATCAAAGTAAAAAATTAATGCCCCACCGGCTTAAGAAACAAGCACAAGCATCTTCCGATAAAATTATAAGACTGTCACTATAAAAGAAGCAATGCATACTATATGAAAATTATCACAAAAATTTTAACTGGTTAAACCACTATAACATAAAGGAGCATGGGGTATTTTGATGATAGAAATGCTTTATGCAAAACACCAGGGAACTGACTTAAATATTTCAAATTACAAAAATAGTTACCTAATCATATCAAATATTACATCTAATAAAATTGCAAGAAATTGTAATATTTATATGAACACATACATATTTATATATATACACATACAGATATTGATATATGTAAATAATGATTCAATATTTCCTCTGGAGCTCTGCATTGCATCTTGTATAAAACTCAAGCAGGAAGCAAGCAGCAATATTTCATTCAAAGTTTTGCTTTATTGTACAACAAGGCAATTCATTGTTTTCAACAAAGGATTAAATGTCACATCATTATAATCCAGGACAATAGTTTAACTAAATAATTCATTGACTTTCTATCATTTGCTAAGCTAAGCTAGTAACACTTTACAGGAAAGAAAGAAGGGTTTAAGGGGCCTGCCCTGTTACAAAATCTTATGGGGCGCAAACAATGTTACTCTCAATGATGCAAACCAAATATAAATATATTCTATTTATAATCATACTAATGTATTCCTTTATTATTTATGAATATATTTTGACCAGATGATCATTAGGCACAAATATAAATGGAGGTTTATACTATGAATGAATTTTTATTATCTATGTTATCCAATTAATATTAGGATTTTATAAACTTAGATTTTGAAAAATAATCTTTTAAACTGATATCTTTCTAAAAAAAAATTAAAATAAAAAAATATTTACATAAAGCTCAGATGTTACAATGAAATATTATATTTTATGCAATAGAAAAGGCGAGGTATTTTATAAACATAAGATATAGATTGATAAATTAAATCTGTCCATTCATAGTATTATCCATCCGTACATTTCTGTAATTGATATATAATACAGACTAAAAGATATTGCTAGATTTTCAATGTATTCCAATGGCACCTTTCAATATAATTATACTGCTTTGGATAAAATGTAAACTAGGATTTAGTTTGTAAATATAAGAAAAAAAGTTCATTTATTCTCAAATAAAAATTTTAAAAATTTTATATGTACATATATATATATATACGCGCACACACACATACATATACATACATACATACATATATATAAGACTTATGATGCCGCAAGAACAATGCTCATTACAATATTAAAGATAAAAAATAACAAGAACATCCCTTCATATTTATCACATTTAATAAAGTTGTGTCACTCTAATATGTGTCTAAAAGAACATTTTTCACCTAATACAATTCAACAGTGACAATAGAAAAATTGTCCAAAGCATTATTGTATTGCCTATTTTCTTTTTATCAATAATAATGATGATTTTAAATTTTATTTCTATTTATATACAAATTGGAATTCATTACTAAAAAATCCTACTTCACAAAATTGCAATAACGATTGAAGATGGGTTACATCATAGATCGTTAGATCGTAGGGAATTAATATTGGTGTAAGGATTGCTATGATGATGTGGCCTGTGCAGAGTGCTGCTGATGGTAAGAGGACCTACCATGTGACCAGGCCTTGCCCACGTGTAGACATATCCATCTTGACATGCTGTTACGAAGCAATCTTCCCTAAACACTAATTCAGTCAATCTTTCATGTGCCAACTTCTTGCACACCAGTGGTTCTAACACTGGGCACTCATCAAACCTAGGGCACCAGGCAGTTCCTATCAACCTCATAGGATCGTCCATCACAGAACTAACCTTCTTATTTGCACCTACTAAACTTCCACTGACACTGTTCAAATTACTACTTGTATTTGAATTAGCGGTAGCTTTATCACCACCACTGTTTTGCATTATTGTGCTATTAGATGCACCACTACCTCTCATAGTGAGGCTAAAGTTCCTTTTATGATTATCACCTTTACGTTCACCAAAACCAAGGCCTGCTAACCTTTGTGTCAATGAATTTACAGTTGACACTGCTGTATTTGTACTCATGCTATTATTACTACTTTCATTATTACCACTCGCGTTTTCCTTGCAATTAACATTATTCAAATTATTATGTTTAGAATTGTTCAAGTGATGATTCGTTGTTGAACCATTTCCATTGTTGACTGTTCCAGATGTAGGAAGAATACTAGAACCTGCTGCAGATGGCCTTTGTTTCGCACACATTGGTTGTCTCAATACATCTTCTGTGATATCCCACAAACACAATTGAGTATCCTGTGATACACTGCCTAACCTATAGCATGTACCACCTGACACTCTTAATTCTGAACCACAAGAGTTTCTGTTTGAATGAATTCCTTGTGAGATCGTAGACAAACGATTGGACTTCTCATGGAAATGATTATGGTTATTATGTGGTAATGTTTCATCATCTGAACCACTGAAGTCAGGATCATGATCTCCATAAGATGTAGTATAAGGATCAAAGGCTACTACGCTTACCCAACTATGATGGCCCTGACCCCGGGCTACCACTCTCTTCTCATGAAAGCTCCAAATTGTCACAAGATCATCTTCACCACCCACAACAACATATCTTCCATCTGGAGACCAACATACACACAAAAATCCACCAAAATAACTTCTAGCTGAACCCACTAACTCCATTGTATTATATTGAAATACTCTTAGGAACCCATCTTGGGAAACAACTGCTAAGTTTGAGCCACAGGGGCTAAAGGCAAATTCATTTATACAACATCCTTCTGCACCTATTACCCATCTATATAAAGGGTTTCTTGTGGATTTTGTTTTACAAGTATATATGGCATAACCATCGCCTGACTTAAAAGACTGATAGTGAGGGGCTGTTGTACCACACAAAAGTTCTTCATTATACAAATATAATTGCCCAGAACTATGTGACACCAAGAAGAGATTGTTCGATCCAGGAACCCATTTTATACATGTCACTTTACTTTTATCTATCAATCTCTGAAACATTAAGAAACATACATTCCTTTTATTCAATAAATAATTAATATACTTATAAAAAATATTTACATTTCAAAAAGTATCATAACCATCATTAACCAGTGTAAGTTAGCAAAAAATTATATAATTAATGATTAAGTTTATTTAGTTGAATACTAGTGTATTCTATCTAAATGAAATTTACTAAAATTAGATGTTATATATGTATAATGGTATTAAATATCAAATACATGCTATAAAAAAGGTGCAATACAGAATATTATGAACTATTACATTGACTAAAATCTTTGTTTATCAATATTCAACAAAATTATATCACATTTATATCACAAAGATTGGAAAAAGTGCTAACAAGTTTTGTGTATATTATTTAAATTTATCATTTTATGATACTAATCATAGTATATAAAATATTATATTATTCAATGTTTATACAACGTATAAACTTATATTTAATAAACATATTCCCACAATTTTGGATTGTACCAGGAATATTTTACAATCTCCTTACATATTCAAAAAATTTAATTCAAAGTATATATCATCTTGACATAATTTATCATTTTTGACGTAATAAGTTACATACATCTTCATTATATAATTTGCTGAGTTCTTTTTTTATTGGATCTATTAGTTGAATTTGTCCTGTAGAGAAACCAACTAATAATGGTGCACTATCTGCAGTTGCTGTTGTTTGATTGAAATTATGGCAAGTTGGATTAGTTCCCTTATATAACTTTTTGTCCACTGGTTTATTTAAGTCCACAGCCTGAAACATTTTCATTTAACTTTAACTTATTGTAAGTTTTATAAAGTGTTAAGACTTATAAATGTAAATTTATAAATTTTAAGAATGTATTGGAATTAATACAATTTCTTTATTAATGGTCCATATATATTCTTTCAAAATAAGAAATTTTTATTAGTTATAATTGTTTATTAAATATAAAATTTTGTCATAACTAGTATTCCAAAAACAATAATAAAGATATTTCCCCCAATGACTTGCATCAGATTTGTATCTACCATTAATTATAAATTTCCTGGATATGTTGTTATTTTGTCATTTAATATATATTGTGTATTAATAAAAAGTTAAAGGTTTAACCAATTAAGATTAGATGACATTTATATTATAATTTAAATTAAATCAGGCAGACAAGTTATCAATATAAATAAAACAATAAATGTATCTAATATTAAAGCAATCATTTTACAAGGAATAAGTTTGATAAATGTAATTTTACATGCAGTAACATACAAAGTAAGAGGATTCTCTATGTTAGGTGTGGTGATAGTGCAAAGATGGAGTCTTGGTATGCGTTTTCGAGGTTAGGTTTCAATAAATCCATGCTCAATTAAATATAAATATAATAACAAACGTATTTATTATGAAAAGAGTTAAAGTTACCTTTTTAACTCCACGATAAACATAAACATAGAGCTCCTTGCCAAAATTGAAACACATTCGGTCACCAAGTCCTTGCGTACTCGTAGGATCCGCTGGGTCCGGTAAAGTTACGAAAGACACCCTAACGGATGCGCTTCCTTGACTATTCGTGTAACCGACCCTATTTGGCCTTGAATACTCCGACAAAGTCATTAGCTTATAAGTTCCTTCCCGCGTGACAAACTGTGTTTTCAAGTCCTCCTTCCCTCCACCATCCAACTGCACAGCCATCTTACCACCAGCGGTGCGACGGAGGAGCTCATCAGACACGAAAAAACCTTCGTTGGTTTCTGCCTTTCTACACGTCCGTCGCTAATTCCTTATCCGAAAGCTTTTAAAAACTGTCAAATACCAACTGGGCAGTGGCTTGTATTAAAAAACTTCCAAATAATAACAGCTTACCGGTTCTACATGCAACCGCTGCTAAGGGCGCCCCAAGTTCTATATTGAAACTGCCCGTCGTGCATTTACGATCCGTAGCTCATACTCTCAACCTCGTATGGGATAACTCTGTCCCCACCTCACTCGTAATATTTCTTCTGCTTTCATACGATAAGCAATGTAACGTAAAAATGAGTTATTGAATTCTTTAATAAATAATTTGATAAGGAAATTTTCAATATTCAATATAATAATCATTGAGATATTTGAATTAATTAAATATAAAATTAATGAAAAAAGATATATTTTAATGTGTTCTGTAAAGAATATTGTTAATATATCTATGAGTATTAATCTAGTATTTTCAATACATTTCTAATCAGACTACCAGAATGATAGAATAATACGAAGCAATTTATAAAATTTGAATATAATATAATATGTAATACAATTAGATATCTAATATGTTCATATTAAAATATATATACTTTTCTCAATGTTAGAATTTCGATTTTGTATAATCAACGCATATTGCAGTACAAAAATTAAGTAAAATTAAAGAATGCACGGCACTGTCGGCGCCGTGTTATTATTGCGCGCGCAGCATCGCCAGCTTGCCTGAATTCGTTGGCTCTGACGACCTGTCAGGAACCGGATATTTTGTAAACAACCGAGCAAAGGGTTAATTAATTTTGCCCACTTTTTTTTCTACTTCCTGCGTTTCTTTGCTATTTTACGTTATCAAGGTCTTTTGTCCATTTATCATAAATTACTTTAAACTATGATTTAATCACAAATCAGATATCCAGCAATAATAGAATTATTTCATTCCGATGTGATAAGGTAATATTCATTAAAATATATCAATGTTGATTCCAAAAACTTATATATAATTTGTTACTGTTTATCATACAATAACTTTTTAGAACTTTGATTCATCTAATTATTGATAAGATAAATAGTAATTAAAAAATTCTGTTAAACATGATAATTTATCTATTAAAATTATTAGTCACGTGATCGTCTAGAACTAAAGAATATGCTTCAAAGACTTATTTCATTTTTTCGAATCATAATTAACTTCTTCTAACTATAAATAAATATAGATTCTGATGCACTTGTCTCACTTTATTATAAATTCATGCAATGTCGTTGTTTATTAATGAGAATGATTTATAATTATATACCCTGTATGATAATTTATATATGTTGAATTATATATTAGTAATTAGTTACAAACTTGTTATTATAAATATATTTGTTAAAATTAAATTATTAAATTAAATTTAATAAATTATTATTAATTGCTATTAGCTATTTAAAATCTTTAAATTCTTAAAGTTTTGTATATTCGAATAAATATCATATGATTCATAAATATATAATATAGAATCATATTGAAAAACATTTATAGTTTACATATACGAATAACTAAATATTAATTTATTTTGAAACGTTATACATTTACCTTATACTCATATTTTATGGTATAAATTTATTATAATAAGTAATTTTTTTAAAGATAAACGAATTAATAATACTAATAATGTACATAATTTAAATTCAGCGGTCATAACCTCTATAAAATGTAGGTGGGAAATTTCATAGGCACGTTGAATACATTAAAATTTTATGGAACTAACCTCTTTTGTGATCAATTAAAGTTATACGCATATATATTTTTAAAGTGTATATTATTTTTATTTAAATATTTAATTTACATAGTTATGAAAATATGTAATCAAACATTAAACATAAATATTAAAAAAGTATTGGTGAAGACACGTGGATGAACTTTATTTTATTACTTAGAAAAAATTTACTAATCTGGTTGTTTAATTAATTTACACAATTTTCCGTGACAATGGCACGCGGTAAAAGACCAATTCGTGGTGGAAAAAGAAAATTCCATCGTTACGATGGTCGACCAAAGCCAAAAAAGAGTAAATTTAACCTAAAAGAGACTTCATATATCAAAGAACGTGATGAAAAAAATAAAGAAATTGAGAAACGTAGGCAAATGTTGGAGGAAGAGAAGTCTCAACAGCAAGAAGAAGAAGAAGAAGAAAGTGATAGTTCTAGTGAAGAACAGAACAATCCATTGCAAAACTTATTATCTTCGTTTTTAAATGCTAATAATCTACAAGTAACTGCTATTGAGTCTACTTCTGAAAGTGATACTGACAATGATAATGAGGAGAATACTGAAGCTTCTGATAATTTATCTACACAGACTAGCAATATGAATGATAAGACAGATTTAGAAAGTGATAATGAAGAAATTATAATAAAAGAAGTTGATGAAGAAGATCCTGAAACATCTCAAGAAGATGCTGGTCACTTAAGAGATCCATTTTCAATTCATTTTCATGATGATTTAAGTGATAAACTTTATGAAGCAGTTTCTACTGTTCCACAAATCGTAAGAATAGAAAAGGTAATATGGCCTGTTTTAGGGAATCTTATATACCAAATACCAAATCCCTTGGAAGATACAAAAGATACAACAAAAATTTCGAACATTTCTATTTTAGAAAATAAACAGTTTGCTAAGTGTGGTACTGTCCCTTTATTAATTGATAATGTCAATTGGAATAAATTATATATAAAATCTCAAATTCATGATAATATTGCAAAAGCAAATTATGCTAATATAAAGGATAACATGAGTACAAATCCATCTCCTATGACTTCTTTGCAGAGGGAGTTATTTTCAATAATAAATAATTATCAAGATTTATATTATCCTGAAAGAACATTTACCAATGCAGATCAAATAAGATTTGTGTATTGTTTGCATGTAATTAATCATGCATTAAAAACACGAACAAAAGTATTGCACCATAATGCAAAAATAACAAAATCAAAATATACAAATATGGCAGAAATTCCAGATGAGTATAGAGATCAAGGTCTGGTAAGACCAAAAATTTTAATAATAGTTCCTTTTAGACATTCATGTTTAAAAATTGTTGAACTATTGATATCTATTTTAATTGGAGAAGATAAAGGTGGCTCTGTAATGAATAAGAAAAGATTTATGGAAGATTTTGGTGGTAACGAATTAAAAATGCCAAAAAGAAATCCAAAACCTGAAGATTATGAATTAACATTTGAAGGAAACACAGACGATACATTCAAAATAGGAATTGCTATTACAAAAAAGACTTTGAAATTATATTCAGAATTTTATTCATCTGACATAATAATTTCATCCTTATTAGGTTTAAGAATTTTAATAGGTGCAGAAGGTGAAGCAGATAGAGATTATGATTTCTTGGCATCGATAGAATTATTAATTCTTGATCAGGTAGAATTGTTTTTAATGCAAAACTGGGATCACATGTTACACGTGTTCAATCATTTACATTTACAACCAAAAGACTTTCATGGAACAGATTTTTCTAGAGTAAGAAGTTGGTCTGTTAATGGATGGAGTAAATATTATAGGCAAACATTGATATTTTCAAGTATTCATGTACCTGAGATTTATGGAATATTTAATAAAAAATGTTATAATTATTCAGGAAAAGTAAAAATAGTAAACCCTGTTTCTTCTGGATCGATTTGTCAAGTAGTTGTACAAGTTCCACAAGTATTTCATAGATTTGAAACCACGAGTCATTCTCATGCCTTGGAATATAGAATGGAATTTTTCCTAACAAAAGTACTTGCTCAGTATAAGGATAGAATAATGAATCATACGTTAATTTTTGTACCATCTTACTTTGATTTTGTGAAATTACGAAATTATTTTAAAAAAGAAGAATATAGCTTTGTACAAATTTGTGAATATTCTAAAGATGCAAAAGTAGCAAGAGCAAGAGACATGTTTTTTCACAGTGATGCACATTTTCTCCTATATTCAGAACGATTTCACTTTTTTCGAAGGATAAGAGTAAAAGGTATAAGACATATTATATTTTATGCACCACCAACTTTCCATCAATTTTACACAGAAATGTGCAACTTAATGCAAGAAGGTAATCAAAATCCACGTTCAGGATCTGAAAGCAATATGACAGTTACCGTTTTATATTGTAAATATGATATTATGCAACTTTCTGCAATTGTGGGTACCGAAAGAGCAAATAAAATGCTTGTATCAGAAAAATCTGTCCATATGCTTATGACTGGTGAATAAGAAATAGGAAGTATGTAAATGTATTTTATACAATTGTATTAATATTAGATGTTGTATATGTAAAAATATAGTACTAAAATCTGCAATTTGTATTAATAATACAAATATTTTTACTAAGATTGTTCCGTTTAATTTTTTTTATTTCTTTAAAAATTAATTAAAATAAATACAGTGTCAATTATTATTACTCGAAACGATTTTGTACACGGAAATCGTTTTACAGAGCCAATCACATAATTTTGCAATATCAAAATTATTTCAATCGTAATTTGATTCAAAAAATACTTCCCTGATATCTTATGATTAGATATATTTAAAATTATTAAATTGTTTTTATCTGTATCAACTAATTTGTTATATTAGCACTAAGAACAAAGCCAAAAAGTTTGATGGTAATATTTTAATAAATTAATTAATCTTAGAATGCATTTTGGTAGATATCTCTTTAGTTTCTGTACTTAAACTAGTTTGTAAATCCTCGGATGTTGTTAGCGGCGTAGCATTCGACGAAGTTTCAACAATTTCTGTTAAAATAGTTAACAAATCCTTTTGTTGCGGAGTGGTTATAATTTCTGATACAGGACTTTGTTCATTCGCGATTGTCATCGACTTTGTTGTCATTCTTTCTATCTGCGTTTCTGAAAAAAAAAAAACAATTAAAAATTTTCCACATTTGAAATGATTTATGCAGTGATTAGCAATTTCAAGATAATGAAATTCCTCATAATAGCACATTTATTGTACGTATATGTATATAAATTAATTAGTTTAGAATCTGGACCAAAAATCGGTTCTATAATAAATAAATAACATTGTAGCAATTCAATGGTTCAAATCCTGTTTTTACCATTTCTAATGGAAGGAGTGGTGAAAGAATTTGATGACTTTATTTCGACACATTCTGGCTGCTTCCTCATTCTGATAGAGACGTCTTTAGGATCCCACAAAAAAGTGTAATACAACGATAACAAAATAGCTGCCATGCTTACAAATATAACATAAGCCACCACTGTCAGTACTCGTACTAATTTTTGTTTATGTTTTGGCTCGTAAAGTTTGTCTTTCCTTTCATCGCCTGCAAATCGAATTTCATTGCCTGCAGGCTTATGTTCGCGATTTCCCAATGTACGACTAATGCTTGCCATTACGTTTTGAGCGCTCATCTTGCGCGGTAACTGCATTCTTGACTTTGTAAAATCATTAAGTTTAAATAACGTTTATATTATAATATTTCAACTTCAATGTAATGTCTCAGTTTTCATTGTATGATCGCCAGAGAAGTGTAACTGTAACCATAACGATTCGATGCGAAGCTTGAAGGGGATATCCAAGGAAACATTGTTCTCTTCGAATCTCACGTATTTATAACTTCCTTGATTGTTTATATTTATAAACGCTTGGTAAACATTGTAAGTTTATTACTGCAAGCCTTGCAGCTCAAATATATCTTCTGTTGACCACCTTTACGTAGAATGTTTCTGCGTTCGACAGGTTACGTATGTCTGCTCGAATGTTTCCATCAATTTTGCACTAATATTTTTGGAATTCATACGTTATCAATATGCAGTCGAATTCACTGTTACCGGTTCTCCAACTTCGTGATTTACAAGTCAATTTAATTTAACACATTTAATTTAAGGGTGTTTGTTCCGGTCGAATACTGCTGGTGTCCGGAATGCTGGTAGGAAACTTTTTGACAATTTATTAAGAAGGGTATAAGATTTCGAATACCGAATATGCAGGAGTTTTCTTTACATTGATGTCTTCACTATTCTACTACTATTTCTGAACTTTGACTAGCGATTCAACGTTTTTCACCAATACAGCTGCTAAAACATACTCGCCCGATGATACCAGCGAGTTTTCACTGCGCAAGTCTGAGAACCTTGACTCGTGCTTCATTTTGCAAGCCTCAAGGGCTGCTCAACTTGACGGGATTCGTGTGGCAAATGTCCTTAGAAAACTGATATAGCAAACAGTCTCAGTTTTATTCAGTTAGCTCATTACTTCTTATTTATTGAAATCTTTCTCGCAGCTTTTTCAAAAGATGTACATTTTTGATGACGTATACATTGATTTTTCAATATCCGAAATATTGCCTCTGATTAGAAGAATTTCTTTTGATTTTATACGTTTAAACAATTTGTTTATGCATAAGAAGTAACAAAGTTCACCGTCAAATGTAAATGAAGTCTTTGTTTAATTTAGGTGTAAAAAAGAATACGAGTGGTATAATACATGGCAAGAATGTTCAATAAGATATAGTTAGATCGAAATCGTCTCGGTTTCGAACCGAAGTGCTTCCATAGAAGTGACAAAGAAACGATTAAAAACGTTACACAAGCATTTTATGTAAGTTCGAACTTATATATCGTTAACACGATTAACGTATTTTTGTCAAAGATGATACATGCATATGTCATGTTGATAACTGTCACTTGGTAAAACATACTGTTCACCTAAATGTAATTATTTCAATAGGGCGGATAAAAGATTACGAATGCTAGGAATAGAGGCTGTTCTGAAAGTCTATAAACTTCAGTCAAAGCTGACAGGGTTTTCACTTTGAGAGTAAAGTGACTTTGACGATGTTCTCGTTTTACAGAGGTGGCGCGCCTTTATTTTAATAGCATTTAAGATGTCGTTCTTCGATCATTCCTCGGACAAACATAGCATTACGATCAGTAATCATTATTCTATGGAAATTGCATATATCGTAAAATAAGTGAAAAGGAAAAATGAAAGATAAATATACTTTTCCCGTATTTAATTTGTCTATATACTTTTCTTTCGAACACATTGCTTTGATATATCGTTCGATGATGTATCGTTTTGATATACGAAGTTGCGAATGAAGTTATTTAAATCAAACGAAGATTAGACAAGTTTGTTCATAGTAATCGTAAGATCTTTATAACGATGCAAAGTTAAAGAAGCCATAATGGCTCGACCTGACCCTGTTTTCGTCATTACGTGGACAATACGGATAATCATCGCAGTCCAATCCATCGACTATCTTCTTTCTAAGGTTTTAATCACGACTTTTCATTATATCACATAGGATATTCTTATCTTTTTCTTTCATCGGCGTACAACTATATATTTACGTGTGTGTGTACATGCTCATGTGTGCGCGCGCACGCGCGTGTAGAAAAATTAGACGATCGGGTTTTTCAATCGAATAAATCACAAAATATACACAATACTATCAAATATCGTATGTAAAAAAGTAAGCCTAATATGCAAGTATAAAATGCAAATTATAGAAAGTTTATTTACCTTTGAATTTTAACGCAACATTTGCCAGTTTTACAGGTGATTGCATTGGTTGTTCAGGATATCCTAGACGACTTGCATATCCCAAATTACCAAAATCTATAGTTGATTGGTCGTTTAAATCGATCTTTTCTTTTACGTTATTAGAATCATGTGCACGATCTTCTCTACTTTTTTGAATATCAAGATTTACTTTATCACTTATAGTCATTACTGTTATAGTAGTATTCATAAATTCTTCATCAGACGAATGCATTTTCGAATATCGAGGTGTTTTAACTTTCACACTTTCTTCATTCAGCGTTCCTGCTTTCGTTTGAAAATTTGATGAAATGCTTTTGTTATATTGTTTTTTATTGACAATAACATTTTCCGTCGAGTTGTGGTTTAATCGAGGAATATCTTGAGGTGGTTCGTACATTGAGTGGTTTCTAATACTCGTAAAATGATCATTATTCTCTTCACTTCCAGAAATATTCGAAGATTCCAGTGTTTGAGATGTGCCATTATTATCCAATATAAGATTCATAATTTTAGAGGAATGTCTTGAATCTCTTTCGCTTGATTTTTTCGTCGAGTTTAACGTTCTCTCTGTTTCGAGTGAAGTATAATTCAAAAAATTGGATGCTTTCCAATTTTCCCCAGAGGAATTTCTTGTAAAAGATTTCGAATTATTAATTTTATTTTGTAAAAGTTCGATTAAAGAGTTTCTTAATAGGAACAATGATTCATTTAATTTTTCACGATGATCTTTTGCCTGATTGTAATCATTGGCAAGATCTTCTGGGCCAGAAATATGATTAGAGAACGAGATATACGAGGTATTGAAATCCTTTGCAGCATCATCTTGAATAGTCATTTGATCACTTAGTAAGAATTGTATTTCAGGTTCGGCAGATAATTGAACAGGTCTCCGTAAAAGCCTTGGATTAGGTGGTTCCCAAAGGAATAAGTAATACGCACTTAAAACGATGGCTACGAAACTTACAGAGAACATGTAAGCCAACACAGTGATTAAACGTATTATTTTCTTGGTTCCTCGATTTTCATAGATATCTGCGCCTGTATCCTTTTTCGGTGCTTCATTACTGCCAGTAGTTCCTTCTTGAGGAACCTCCTCGCTATTTTCCTCTTTGCTCATTGTGATTTCAATTTTAGTGTACCAGTCTTTGAAAAATTATATTCCTCGAATTTCTTTCAATTGTTCGTCCATTTTTTAATCGTTGTTGTTTCTTTTCTCTTCTTTATGAATATTCCTCTTTCGTATCGTTATCATCTTGCAAAAATATGAATTTACATTTCACAGCAAATTTGGGAAGTAATTGCACTGGAAAAGGTTCACATGTACAACCAACTTGAAGTACATTAGCTGATCTTTCGTTGGTATTTTATATTTTTCATGGATTTGTACTTGATTTTGCAACCGATTTCTATTCTTCGTTGTATACGATTTATTTAATCTCGTATTTTTACACGTTTTAGTGAAGTGAAAATAGGAAAAGGAAGAGAATGAATCGTGGGGTGTGCTTCGGTAACGAAAGCACGTAAGACTGCAGTTCTGAACAAACGTTCGTAGAAAAGCTCGTTCCTTCGCCACGTGTTAGAAACACGCGCAAGCGTCCTTAAGTCATTACGTATCGTATATGAGATTATTTTTCGCTCGCAATTTATTAAACGCTTTTAAGTATTTCAATAAGATTCGCAATTTTATTCAAATGTCGTGAATTTTTCTATTTAATTACAAACCCCAAATATCGTTAATTACAACCTGGTTCCAATCGTCAGTGTCTGCTTGAGTTGACAAATCGTAAGAGAACTCGGAATTTTTGTCTTCTTTTTCTAAAATATTCTCCTTTCCCCGTTCGCACTGCAGCATTGTTTTTTCTAGTACTTCAGTTTCTGATAATTTTGATTCTTTGTCTATCCATGTATATATCAAGTTTTCATCCTCTTCTATCTGATCACGTAAGGTATTTCTACTATACTGTGAAGATGATGGTTTCACGTTCTTACAACTACATATTTCTAAAGAAGTATTCACAGCAATTGAATTCTTTTCAAACTGCTTTTTCTCGAATGATTTCACATTACAAGTATCATTTCGAAGTTGCTTCGAAAGGTCCTAAATAAATTTCCAAAAATTTCATTATGATGTCATGCATTATTTATAGGTATCGTTTACAGGCGGGAAATAATTATTAAACCTTAGGAAGCGAATTCGAATACGACGATAAATTATGTGGATTCGATTCTTGAGATTGTCGAGGGTTTTCGTCCATTCTAGAATTTGGTACATACGGTAAATTTGGAACACATTGCTGACTAGTCAAAATTGTAAAAATTTGCGTTAGCAAATCGTTAGATCCTTCGGTACAAGGGATTGGAATTGGAATTGTCGTTTGAGTACTTTGCTGCGCAATTAATGAATTTAATGCCGGCATCAGTATGGGAGCGTAAAGTAATACTGCAAGCCTGCCGAAAAGAAATCGAAACATGAAGATGGCAGAAATTTTAGTCATTATCCTATTATCTATCCGCATACCTCAATAACTGTATGGTAAAGCCATTGGGATCTAAAATAGGATTCCAGCTAGAGGATTGAACCATGGGAGTGTAAGCTGTGTGTACGTTGCTACGCGGAGTTGGAATTTTCTTGTATGTTTCTTTCTTTTGCTTCTTAACGATGCGCGTAAACTGCCTTGATGAATCATTTGTACAACGTGTTCTTTCATAAGGTAACTTCGCGTAATTCGTCCAACAATTACGGTTACTTTGAGATGTTCGACCAACGTCGCAATTATCTTTTCGATTTGCATTTTCAAAGAACTTAATTCTTTTCAACATACACTTTTCGTCGAAATTTGTATTGTATTTAGTTAAATTTGGATTATGAGATGTAGCCTGACCGGAAATATCGTTATTAAACTTTGATCTCGTTATTGGTCGAAAATCTGGGGTATTTACAGCAAGTTTAGTCTGCGCATAATCTTCATGTTTAACATCGAAGTCGGTACAGCACGGTGTTTCCGGTTCGTATTTCTTGTCGATGCTTTGGCATACTTCCATCGATGTCTTTTCATCGCCGATAATTATAATAGTTGTGAACCGTTCGTGAAATAATATAAATTTTATTATTATTATCCCTTTTTTTATTATTACGTTTAACTAGCAGTCAAAGACTTTATTATATAAGTTTGATACCTTTTGTGTTTCAAAAGAACCTAATTGCCTTGTTGAATTACCAAAAATAATTTGTGAGTCACGAAGATCACATTTATCCACATCTTTATGAATATCACTGTTTGCCTAGAAATATGTTAAAGATATCAACCTATATTCAAATATATTTCGAATTACCAAATTTTATCTTGCACTTTGATCGCATATTACTTTAAAATTAGTTTGTTCATGACTCGACAAATTGGTCAATTGGGTTGAATTTTGTGAAAGGATCATAGCAATATTGTGTATCGAACAAACTGCGGTTGAATTATTAGTTAATGTTTTTGATTCAGATCGAAATTCGTTGCTATCGGGCTCTTTCATAGGATAAATATCATTCTGTAAATTCTAAGAAAATGTATTAGAATTTCGGACAAGTTATTTTCACGCTATTTTTATCGATACTTGTTGACTTCCGGGCAAATACCTGTGATAAATTTCTATGTTTAATCCAATTTGAATCAGTTAAGAATTTGTCAACCGAATCTTTATTTCTTTTCGTAGTATAATATTTCTTTTTTGACGAAACGTTCATCTGATCTTGATTCTTTTTGTACTGATTTTTCGAGGAAGTTCCAAGAAAATGTCCATATTTCGTAAGAGAACATTGTTTCCAATTTACATCCGTTTGTGACTATAACATAGTGAAGTTAGATATAAATAGCAATACGTGCAAAATATGAACATTAAACAGTTATTAAAATATCGTTAATTAAAATACCGATTGATGTACAACATTAGTGTTACGAGTTATTATGGGAATCAACATTTTTGCTCTTGTCAATTCCTTTTCCATAATTAGGTATCTTTCTTCCATTTGCCTTATATATTCCAACAAATATCGATTAGGTATATTTCCACGGTTGCTAATGTATAGTTAATATTTTATTGTACATTTCTCCATAACAATTCATTTAATTTACTAGGCTAAATTTTTTGTATGTACTAACGTTCGAAAATAAAGATTATTTGGTTGCCCATGATCGTTGTCTTCGACAAGAATGAAATTTAAATCTAGCATTAGTCCGTCATTCCTTAAAGATGGCACATTTAATACTTCCGCGAATGGTATTCCATTTCTTTGATTTGCGGAAAATTGACGAATAAATTCATTATGTCCGTGATTGCGTTGGTTATCTACAGGTTCCAAAAAAATTTGTCGTCCAAACATACTTGCTAATTTTGTGTAAATAAATTCACAAGAAATTTTGATGAGTTTCAACTATGATAAAAATTATTGTGTACAAATTTTCATTTAGGTTGTGTTCTCCATCGTATGTCTTTTCTTTTCTTTTCTTCATTTTTTTTTTCTTCTGGGAATGTGAGCAGTATGAGCATATTTTATTTTAGAAATTTGAACATTGATCCCAAATTTATCTTTCTCGGTTATTGCTACAAACTATGTGGATTGTTATGAAATAGATATAAATGTTTAAATTTTTTTCGTCCTATAAAAATCTTTTTAAAGCGGTATCAACAAACGATCTATGTTTGAACGCAATTGTATATGACATTTAATGGAATAATACTATATATAAAGATTTAATCCGTGTTTTTAAAATAAAGTTCGACGCTTCCTGTGTATATTTGTTCAGCATCCTCTGATTAATGTCAGTATGCATACAGAAATTTGGTATTCCTGGACTATTGGCGACTGTTTTATCATGCCTTACTTTTATAAACTCATGTTTAATTTTTTTTTTAATAATGTATACTTGTTCTTATTATAGTATCTGAGAATAAACTAAATAATTATTAAATACATACTAAGTATATTTTGTATATATAGTTGTTATTATATTAGATAATATAAATTTGTTTTTTTTTTCCAATTAATTTATTTGAAATTGTTACCCCAAATTTTGTATACAAATTTTATATAACTTTTGTCGTAGACATTTTGATTTTATGTCACGTGTTACTGCTATGATTCGTTGTACGTGAGTTAAATGGTACCTGAAGTCTAAACATTTTCTAACATACGTCATTCTATAAATTAAAAAATTCCGGGTGTGCCTATTCGGAAACCTTGCTATGTGTTTTAATATAATATAACATATTAAATGATGATTTAATCCTAATGACAAGAGGAGTAGTTTTCTTATTTTGTCCCATATTTTTATGCTGAAATGGTCAGTCTTGTCAGAACTTTAAATACATCAGGTAGTGTGAGTATAACAAAAATAACGAAACTCATTGAATTATTGTTCTATTGTATACAATCTTTATTAGCCTTGATATAAGAGTAAACATAACCTTTATGAGCTATTACTATTTACTCTGGGCTATATAATTTATGTTGTATTAACAACATAATTATATTATGAATTTGTACACATGAGTCTCATATACATTGTTTTAAAAATTCATTGGGAAAGTTGTTGTTTATGAGTAATATTTATTAGGGAGCTGTATTTTTTGATTCCTCTTATAATATGGACGATGAAGAGTATCTTCAACCTGTATTAACCTCACAAGAAGAAGAACATTTCCAAACATTAAATACTATACCAATTGTGTCTGTTTCTCTTATATTTGGCGTAAGTGTTAATTTCTTTGAATTATTTAGGGAATTGATTAAACATTTGTCATACAAACTCAAGTTGCTTATTTTAAATTTTAGGTATGTTTAGAAATTACAGGAATTATATTTATATCACTGTGGCCTGAAGAAAAAAATAAATGTGACACATATTTTATATATTTGTACCTTCATTGTGCTTATTGGCTAATAGTCATGTTAACAGATCATTTAGTAAAAGCAAAGCATCGTAAGATACGTATTTATGGTTACTTAGAGTTTTATCGATCAACATATCAACATATAAGAACACCCCTTTTCATAACATCCTTATGGATAACGTGTTATTTGTTATTGGCTGTAATTTTGCACCACAATCATAAAGTTAATTATGAAGAATATTGTCGTACATCAGAATGGTTTAATCCTTTGAATTACATATTTCTCTTAACTACATTGGAACTTATGATCATTACACCAGTTTATATAAATTATATTAGTAAGTACACAAAAATATTGAAGGATCTATAATGTATGAAACTTAAAAAATAATAACTATTTTTTATCTTACAGGAAAAGTTTCAAAATTTAATCGATTACATCCACCAGCCGATGTAGCTAGAGAAGAATGGCGTTCTTCTTTTACTCAAAATTCATTTGCAGGTGGCAGTGAAGTAGGTTACTATCAGAGGGGATATAATGTAGAAGAGTTGCTTGAAAAACAAGCAGATTTAATAAGATGTTTAATAGATCATAATGTTCAGTTAAATCAGGTAGTGATGTTATTAACAATGCGAAACAGAATTCTCCAAGCATCTAGATAAAATGCAAGCATTAAAGAAGCTCTTCGTATAATTTTAAGACTACAACTGAAAGAAACATCTCTATTTTATGTAATTTTATTTGTTACTTTACATATTTGTACGCGCGCATGCGCGTGCCCTCGCGCGTGTATATATATATTTTGTTTTTTCCTCTTTATCTCGTCATATTCATTTTTATTACCATTGATAACTTATTGTACATGCATGTAAAATTTGTACTACTAACATTTAAAATCTTTCTTATATGTATTATTGTATAAAAATTTGACATATTGAATTGAGATTACTAATTTGAAACAATCTTATCTCTAATTATTATTATTGCAATTAAAAGGAATATCATATAAGAAATCAAAAATAATTTCTGTGATAAAAAATCTGTATATATCCAATTCAATAAAGTATATATTTTTTTTTCAATATACAGTACTTATAATTCTAATTACATCTAAATACAATTTACAATACTTATCTTCTAATTTTACACAATATACCTGCTTGCAACATATGAAGTTGGTATAATTAGCTTAGCAGTACCTTCAACGTGTAACATTTATTTTTTAAGAATATACTACAAATGTTATTGTTATAAACTAATATGACAACAAAAGCAGTTACGTATTTACTCTGTATTTTTTTATATGAATTCAAAATATCATTATATTTTTTAATTATTGAGCTGGATAAGTATACATTTGGTACGAAAACTAACCTTAAAAAAATTATTAAATGTGTTTTAGACAGTAAAAAAGACAATAAGATTAATTTTCTTTGTGTTATATGATCTATCTAATATGTTGAAGGATTTTTTTTAGCAATAGCAAGCTCAATATATATCTCAAATATTTCTATTTATATACTTCTTTACATATGTATATATGCATATTTCTTTAAATGCCTAATAAGACCTAATTTATATGAATAAAAACCTGACGCAATGTGCACGTAGAAACAAGAAAGATCGTACTCGTGGTTTGTTCGTATTTATCGCGACATTTAATATTGTATAATATACGGCAAAATAAAATTCTCGATAATAATTTTTGCTTTTACTGTGTAATTATATTATAAGGCTTCTTATAAATGAACACCTTAGACGATGCATCGTATTAAAAAAGAAATCTATTTACAGAAAGTTTACGTGTACCACGGCAGGCTTAATATCCTATGCTATCGTATGTACGTACATATGTTTACGATATATATAAAATTATTTACTTATACGTATGGAACACTCAAATATACAATGCTATAAAATGTAGAAGCTTGTACTTCATCGAGATATACTATATAGTTACGATTACAACGTAGTTTCCCTTGGAAATGAAAATATCCTATAAACGATAGTGTATTGAAAACAGTGCTAAAATCAAAGTTTCTCACTATTCTGATTAGTACTATATGTATGTATCTTGTTCTTTGTTTTTCGAAAGTTTGTACTACACGTTTAGGCCAGCCATTCTTACTGCTTATGTACATCGGATACATTAATCCTGTTGTTTCAAAGTTTAGAGAACGTATGTCGAGTGCTTTTCATTATTGTCTTAAAAAAGAAGTTTCTCAGACTTCGTGATAAACGCAAACCGAGATTATTTTCTCGAATTAATTAATTTTGAACCTTTTTCCCAACTTTCTTTGGAGCAGCGAATAACATAGTCGAGTTTTGCGCGATCATTTTTACTTTTATATTTCTGCTGTTTGCAAATATCAGATATATTTAACAAGTAGGGACAAACGCGAACGCGTTACAGCGTTTCGCATCAAATTATAAGAAGATGTTAGAAATTTGTTCTTTTGTTCATCGAAGAATTATCAATCGCATGACGATTTTCATCATGGTGATCAAATTTTAATTAGATTCTCTAAGATTTAGCAATCACCGATTAAGAATTCTAATTTACAAATTGTTTCATCGTTTTTGTTTTGTACCGCAGATGTTCAAAAATAATCTTAACAAATTTCATTTGATAGAAATTAATCGTTTTTAGATTATAGAAATATGACGATTTAAAAAATAGTTTCCTCTTACATTTCTCACTGTTCTATTTTGCGTTGAACCATAGTATTATCAATATCGCACAAAAGTATTTTTAAATCCGCACAACACTTTTCGGAAAATTTCCAATTTGCTGTTTCACTTAAAGAATCGGCGCGCATCGCAAAGGCGCGGTGGTCCCAATCCTACAATGGTTTTACGCGATTAACGATGGAATCACGCGTGCGTAGCTCCTACTACGTTTCCGGTTGCCGAGAGTTGCTCCTCGGCCTCCATCATCTTTAACTTTCTGACTACTTGAGCATGTTCTTCGAGTAGCCTCGCGAATTCCCCTCTTCTAGTTTCGGCTTCCACTTGCATCTGCTTAATTTTTTCTCTAGGTCCACCTGGACTGTCCAACGGAGTTTGAGATGATGAATTCTGAGAACTGGTTTCGTTCGATAATCCATCTAGATCCGAGTTCTCGCTCGATATCGTATGAGAATCGACGTCGTCCACGATCAAACTGTAAATTAAAGGAAACGTTGGCACAAAATGACATTTCTCACACTTCGTAACTCCACGATTCTTATTTATTACTACGTTTCTCTGGCTACCCGCGTAACTGATTTTATTTTGACAAAAATGACACGATCCGTGCCAAATGAAAATGATAAAGAAAGAACGAGGCATAATAACGATTAAGAAATGAATTTAAATTTTAACTCAAACGTGATATATTTTTGAATAAATTTAATGTCGATAACGTTGACCGTTCATCGTGGTTAATAATAAGCAAGGGTAACAATAGTTAAGAAGTCTATTCTATATTTCGAATTTCGGTTTTAAAAGTATAGCAAGTTTGGCCGCTAAGGGGAATGTGATTTTCGTAGTTGGTCTAAACTATCGACGTTCTGCCCTGCAGCATTCTAGTGGCAACAATTGTCGCTTGCGTCAATGTTACGTCATTGGTACTGAAGCACGTAGTCTAGGCTATGGATAACGAATTGATTTTACGTAAAATACCGTATTAGAATATCAAAAATATTTCGATGATATTTGAAAAGGACGCTATATATGCGGAATTTTTTCTTAGAAAAGAAAGCTCCCGGTCGAATTATGTCCGAAAAGCATTGAATTTAGAAGAGAAATAAAAGAGGAAGAGATAAAGCAGAGAATCTTCTCATTTGCGTGATGGTCTACAATGCTGGCTGAATGCCGGCTACGATGTTAACAGTTTTAAAAGAAATACGACAATGTTCTTAGTGTTCAAACATCGTTATCAATTTACAAATCTGATGCGAAGATGAAATAACTGAAACGATGAAATACGTTTCGTATGATCAGTCAGATGATCATGATGGCCACACTGTTCGACGCCATCGACTACTCGCGTTGATTATTTTGGTAAAACGACTATGGAAAGGTCGTATCGGAATTTTACTCCCACGAAAAGTCTGGAAATAACAGGCTTTCGATTGCGCGTTTGGAAATGCGTGTATGATTTAGTCAGGATAACCGAATCTATTCCTAGATACGTTGCGATCAGGGACTAACATTGACTGGGCTGCCTTTTTTCACTTTCATTATGTAATTTTTTCTGCTTTTCAGCACGCGACATTCGCTCAAACCTACTCAATTTGGTAATATATTATATGAAAGAAAATATTTTTGACAAAAATTTATCACCGCTTACCTAAATGCACCGTAAATTTCTCTTCCCGATGCCATCGTCACTGCGATATCAGGCAACGATCCTGAAACAAAAAGTTCTATATGTCTATGACGTAAATTCGTTAATTCCGATGGAAAGTCTTTTATACGTTCAATTCCATCAATCGAACGCGTAATCGGATAAAGATCTGCGATAGTTTCATGGATAACGCAATTTGTAATGACGTTGAATATTTTTTAAGGATCGTTTCTCTCATCGAATCGCGAGGAGTTCGATTCAAATTCCTATCATTCGATGATTGCATCGAGCTTCTATGTTGAGCTAAGAATATTATCGAATACTATTTAATTTTAACGCTGTACACTGTGTTCCATTCAGTTTGCCAGACGGTAAAGTTCTCGTCCGTTCGAAGCGAAGATGTTAAGATCGGTAGATGATTTATGAGCATTTTGGCAATCGAGCGAAGATTATTACACTGACTCAATTGTCCAGAGATTTGTAATCGTGTTATACCATGGCACGCGTCTCTGGCAAGGACACGATGCGTGAAAGAAGCCTCATTTATTTCAAGACAACGAGTATACATATCGGAAAGTACCACTGTTCATGCTCGATATGACATAAGACAACGCTTGTCTCATAAATCTCTGGGAATTGTCAACGAATGATAATTTCGCCTCTAATGTTACAGAAAATGTAACGGTGGTCACTTAATTCGTATTCCGAGAGCTCCGCTCTTCATTTTTCGCAAAAAGTAACAATTCTTTGACGGAAACGCACTCGCTTTTCCTCGTGATAGAAAGTAGCTCGAAAATATCTCTTCTGGCATTAACATTGACAAGCCATCATCTTCGTTTATCATTTATAAAGGTGACTACGCGATTTCCAGTGATTTTCTTATGTAAATTACATTGCTTCGCTTTATTTAACGAGAATCGATTGGCGTACTACCACTGTATCAGGTTAGCTATTATAAGGTAAGCGGGAAAATCCCAGAGAGCATTTTTTCCTTTTAGAAATGTACGAAATAAACGGAAGTTACAGCTTGGACAAAAATATTATTTGCCATAATAGCCAACTGTCTCGTGTATGGACGACACTATCTTGTGTATGCAAATTTATCTGATGGAAGCGGACCAAATCCGGTGCATTTACACGTGCACGTTCCTCACGTCACATCCTACGTCACGAACCACGCGAATTTCAATTATACTTTCTTGAATACATTTCGCCCTTGCTACTAATAGCGACATTTAACGATTGCACGAGATACCGGAGAGCGCGAGTGGCGAAAAAAGCTACGTTTCCTATATCTGCTTTCCAACAGATCGCAATTATCGACGAATCGTGCGAATCCGCCAAAATGATCGGTGATGTATAGAGAATACGTTCTCTATATACCCGCGGATCTTTCTAAAATAGAATCACGAACGCGAATCCGGCGAGATTGGAATCTTAGCCCCATAGAGCAAAGCTTGCGGCTGTACCGTTGATAAAATGACGAATTAAGCACCACGTGAATCAAGTATCTGCTATTCCAGCATCGAGATCCTAACGCGTAATCACCTTGGAGACAGATTTCATCAACGACGCTACACAGTTCCGCACAGAGGGTGTAAATCGCGATGGAGGAGGTAGACGAGGAAGGAACAACTTGGGGATACTCGTCTAACCCTGCACATGTTCGATTATGTATATATAAAAGAGGACGGCTAAGAAATGGCTAAATACACGATTCTAGGAGCAATGTAGAGGGAACACTCTTTATTCGGTAGAAAGCTAAGAATCGACCTTCGTAACTACACTGGAAAGAGGATCGAGCTCGAGCGAGGAGTGCTTCGCGACCTTAGACAATGCGACCTGTACACGAAATATCCACGAACCGTGACCACTTCTGCGTGCTAAACGAAGAGAAACAAAGAAGGTAAGAAAGTCACGAGCCGACAGAGAGGAAAGTATCCTCTTGTATTATTATACCGGATAAACGTCAATGCCGTTTAGAGCCAGTTGTAACGTTTCTACTCGAGATTCCTGTGTCGATTTCAAGCTGAACATTTTCATAACGGCCTGTCAAAAGCACTTCCCTCTAATTGCATGCTGGAATCCTCGTTTTAAATGTACGCGCGAAATACGTTAGTATTCGAAGCATGGCTGCGAGTGCCAGTTTCGAATGGCAGACCTCGTTCCCTTCGCCGTTTGTTTTTTCAAATAAATTTCAAACGAACGGGAATTTCGATCGGACGAAACAGCCGAGTAACGAAGCTCTTATTTCACGTCAGAGCGGTATCCGAGGACAGTAGGAAATTTCGTTTAGAAATAAGAAAGGAAGAAATGCGACCGCTTACCTCTGACCATCTGTGCTCGAAAGTTTCCGCTGTATCAGTGGTTCTTCTCGATTCTTCTCGATCGAAGCAAGGTTCAGTAGCGACGGTTTCACGAGTTTCCTTGGTTGAACAATGAACGGTGCGAGGACGAACAAAAGATCCGTAAGAAAATGGTCGTTTCAGTGCGTGGAACAAGCGAACGCATCCGAGATGGCGACGAACACGACGTTCACTACTCGAAAGACTCGCGCAGACTGATCTGTCCGGCCTCTATTGCCGCGCTACAACCTCAACTGCAGGTTACCGCTTCACCGGAGAAGGGGGATGCAACCGACAAATTTTATTTCATGCCACCCCACCTTTCCCTTTTTGTCTACCTTCTTCTTTCATATATTTCACAAGCACTCGATTCAATTTTGCTCGAAAATATCCGTGTCATCGATCGAACCTCGAAGGGATGGGTGACTATAATTGATATTTTGATCAAATAGCTAAATGCGAAAGAACACCGACATTTCCGGGTTAGGGAGGTATCGAATTTTTGCATAGAAACTACGAATCGACGTAATCGATCGACGTGGTGACTCGTAAAACTGGCCTTTATTTCTATTTCTATACATTTCGTTTTTAACTCCGTTCATCTATTTTTAAACCGATTGCTCTTCATTGTCGTTAAATGATTTCATAAAGCATCGTAGAGCATTCGTGCACGGGCAATTAATAATTGTCTGTAATTGTTTTTCTTCGCGATTCTATTCGTTAACGCTGCGTCGAAGCAAAAGCCAGCGAAGGAGAAAGCAATTTACGATAGAAAATTGGATTGTACTCGGGGGAAACCGGTCGGACGGAAAAACCTTTTTGAAATGACAGACCTACCCGAAGAAAAATGACGACTATTCGAATCGATGATTCTCAGAAGCGGATATTGGCCGCTTATTTAACTAACAGATGAATCATTCGTAATGACGTTCGTACTTCTCTCTGAATTTCGATGTATATCTTCTGCGTAATAAGCTTGCACTTTGCACGTATAACCGAAAGACAAAAGGATGGTCGAGTGTTCAGATATATCGGGGAAAGAGAAAGAGTGGGGAAAAAAGATGCTCGAAGAAACAAAGATTTTACGAGCAATTGAAGCTACCTATCGAATAAATTCACGCTCTTCCCCGACGCGTCGATGTTTATCACTCGCACCAACTTGAAACTACTGTAGCCGTTGTTTCCGTATTAGCGGTAATAAATTTTTAAATTGCAAGTTCTCAGCGATAACACGAGCGACCCGTTTATTAGCCGATGCTCGCGATGCCGCACGATTTCCGATCGTTTACCAGACCAACATTTTATGCGTGTATTTCGAACGAGGGATCTGCGATTTGCGCGAAATTACGCGCGCGAAGAAGCGTCCGGGTGATAACGGGCGCGGATGTGCCAGGAACGCGAGCAAACTATGTCGGATTTCAGGGTCACCGCGAAACGAAGACCATACAACTCTTCGGGGAGTCTGGTGGTAAATTATTTCGGTTGGTCGCTAATTTTGTCGCGGTATGCCATACCGCGCAGAGAGCGCGGTGGTTAACCATCGCCACGTAGAGCGAAACTTACTTCTCTGTGTCCTTCCACACGTATCTCCCCGTTCTTTTCTTTCTCCTCTCGCATCCTCCTTTTCTGCCTCTTTATCTCGGCTCTTTCGAGAACATTTGCTCCTCGATTGACTCCCTATTTTCGCTTGTTAAAGTCAACTTACCAGCCGCAGCCAACATTCCTCGAGAGGCTGAGAAAAGCTTGCCGTGTCAATGAGACGCCAACTACCCTGAGAAACATGGAAATTCCTGCCGGAAGTCGGTAGGAGGCAGGTGGAAATTCTCCTGACATTTCGGTGCTAGTTTCCTTCGCGATAATCCTTTCCTCTACTCCTCTTGTCGATTGTCATTTAAAAGACACGTTGTGTCTCGACGCAAAAATATACTAAAGACCAATCGGTTTTTGGATCGAAGGAGGGTTCGATCCGATCGATAAAAGGGCTAATCGCGCGAAGAGCAAGAAACCAAATTGCGACGGTTATCTGAATCGTGAGCCACGCCGTAGAATCGTGAGTAGTTAACCAATGCAATGTGCGTCAGTGATAATGATCGACGAATACATATCTATACGTTTGTACGTCAAATCTGAAACGGATCGAGAAGAAATTGTGCGATTATGTCTTCGCTAAAGATGAAAACTGTCTCCGAGATAAGTACGTGCGTCAATACTGATATTGTATCTTATCGAGCGCTCCCGTTTTTGCATAGATCGTAATCTTTGATCGCCGCGAAGAATTCACGTTAGCTTTTCGATTCCTTCCTCGGCAGTATTTTTATTCGATTTTTATTTCGAGTTTCCGTTCATTTTCGTCCCACGATAGATCCACGAATGCCTCGAAAGGTGAAATTGAAAAATCCGTCGACGCCATTTTCACTCTCGAATGTGCAAGAACGTGGTTCTTCGTCGAGGCCAGTTTCGGTATTATTGAAAATTGTTCAACGGGAAGAACACTGCTCTCTCTGCTTTGAGATTATGCAATCGTAGAGTCGCGAATCTATCGATTTGTTTGGGACGAAAATGTTTGCCATGGAGTATTAGTCGAATGAAAAGGGACTAAGACCTTCGTTCGTTACGAGACCTTGGATTCGGAGCCTGACTCAACGCACCAGACATTTGATATCGAGGTTAAATATTCCTCTCCAGTCGAGAGAGGAAAAAAAGGAACAGTTTGTTTCTGTTAGGAAAAATTGCGAGGGCGTCGAGGGATTCCATGCATGCCGAATCCAGTTAATAAATCCGAATTTCTTCATCCGGCAGTCCACCCATTCGTCTATTCTAATCACTAGAATTCGCTTTTCCTCGAATCGAAATTCTTTTTTCGATCAGCTTTCCCTATCGGTCTGCTTTCCGCGCAAACCGCGATATAAATAGTCTCATGGCCGTAATACAAATGGAACTTTTTGCATCGCGATCAAGTTCGGATTTGTCTCTTTATTTGAGGCGATGGAGGCAGGCAAATATTTGCACTGTTTATCAATGAGCTTGCTGCAAGATCGGCGAAACATTTCGAAACGCAGGCAACGATTATACCGTGCAATATAAATATTTTTTAGGAAAGAATAAGTACGTATGCATGAAAATCTTTTCCGGCAGATTGGAACGTCCGGTCATGCCGCGACGTACGCTGAAAGTCTATAAGCTGCTGAAGAGTATTTTTGTCCGTGGATATTATCGATTGCATATACCCCTGATTCGTTCTCCTTTTCTCTCGCACACGGAACGTATAATTCGAACATATAGATTCTTCTCTTTATTTTATTTTTTCCACCTACGTATAAGTTCT
>NW_016909129.1:219612-238551 GCF_001483705.2 Eufriesea mexicana
CTTCCGATCGAAAACTGACGGGCGAGTTAATCGCCTCGGTATCGCAGATGCAAAGTTGGGTTCACGCGAATCTCTTCCAACTTTGCAAACTAACGCGACTCGACGCGAACACCTCCCCTATCTCTAATAACGGTAATCAATTTTAATCACAGCTGGATGAGAAGAACGTCGAACTTCCGTATATTTTTGAATCAGCGAAGACGAATGTCTGTGTATCTGTTCCACGTGTTATGGAAACGCCTTGTTTTTCGACAGTATCGAGAATGAATTTTTAGATTCGCTTCCAGGAAGAAATTATCGATCCTATGTACAGAATTGCTACGCGAATCGAGGTATTTTCAAGCAGATCCGCGTCGACTCCGGTACAGTTTACGGATAAAATTGTATTAGAGGGGAAGGGTTTGACACGATGGAACACGAAGTCGGCTCGCAGTTCGTAAATTCAACGATGAGTGACGTGTCTCAATTGTGATTCACTGCAATGCGTCACAGTGAATAGAGAATCTTATTCTTGGCTCATCGTGGCTTATTGTTCGCAGTCACCTACTTTCATTTGCCCAATTGTATCGTTTGCTTCGCGCAACACTCTATGAGCTATGTGTCTGTACGTACTTTAAAACAGGAAATTTCACTCGATCGTCGTAATGTTCGCGAAAACGCTCATTTTTCAGCTTCCACGCGTTCGCGGTCTAAACAACCAGCCTCAGCTTCGCAGCTTAACCGATAAACCAGTGCACTTTTTAAGAAATCCGGTCTAATACGAGTACTCCGAAGTAAAACTTTTCATCGAACCGATGAAAAGTTCTTGTTCGTGATTGGCGGAATTTTACCAGTTTACTGCTATTTGACCGCATCACGTACTATAAATAGGTTTAAATAATCACGTGAGGCTTGCATACTGACGTACACGTGTAGCGTTGTATAGAGTATCCATCTCCGAATATTAGACCGATTTCCAGAATAATGGAGTTCATC
Organism: Eufriesea mexicana; assembly: GCF_001483705.2. Taxonomy (NCBI): domain Eukaryota; kingdom Metazoa; phylum Arthropoda; class Insecta; order Hymenoptera; family Apidae; genus Eufriesea; species Eufriesea mexicana. Next base: position 220,588 of record NW_016909129.1, read on the forward strand.
CATGACGCGAATAACTCGGTACGTTCGAATAATTCGAATGATTTTATCGTTGCGTGTACAGGGAAGAAGGGAAAGTCGCAAAGACATATTTTCTAGCCATAACTTTCCTCGTTTGATCCTCGTTCTCTTTCGCGAAATGCTTTAAAAGCTTTTCGCTTTAAGCATCGATGTTAATAGCCGGCGTGAGAATTCAATAGCACTCGTCTTCTCTTTTTTTCCTTTGCTCTTTTTTCCCATTCTCCTCGGAGAAATTGTAAATTTCGTAAATCACCCACTTCGTTTAACGAGCTACTTCGAAGAAAGGGCAAAAAAACACTTCAGTTTTCTTTTCCCTCTATTTCGTGAGATTTACGAGAAGATTCCGAATGTATGGCTCTCGCTTGCCAAATGAACACGCATAAAAATATCTTTTCGGAAAACAGTGCAAAGAATGAAATAAAAGGAAGAAAAAATGTATCGCAGTTCATTGTCGCAGAGCATACTTTCGTTATATTTTCAGTCAAAAAGCTTCCGAAGCCATTTACCTTTTGCTTTTACGATTGTCCTTTGGGTTTACGTGCTTACGCCACTGGGTTCGCGCTAAAGAATCGGTAAAATAACGTAGACTCGTAAGAGGAAGGTTGGAGTAGTACGAAGTGAGATTACATGGACGAGAGAGGATGAGAGACCCAACTTCAACACCAAAATGGCGGAGGCCTGGAGGGTTGGAGGTGGCACGTGTTTGACAGCCTAACCCAGTGGCGTAACAATGAACTTATATTCTTTGTACCGCCAAGTCTTTTACAACACTGGATCGTAGCACCTAGACCAATCGAGCAACGATGTTACGAAATGAAATGCGATGAAAATAAACCGTTGGCTAATTGCTCTTTATTTATTATCTCGTTATTCAGCGTTCGTTTACGTTAGCAAAAAAAAAAAAAAAAAAAAAAAAAAAAAAAACAAAAGGAAAAAAGAATAAAACATCGAAATTTATCGCCAAATATCAAATTGTTTTATCAAATTGTAATCGTATCATCGACTTGTTTATTACGACGTTCTTTATCCCGTCTGATAAGAAATAAGAGTAAAGTCGAATTGGAATTAAATACCATCACGTTCTTTAGCTGTCCCTTAAATATACTTAGAGAAAAAGTGCTAAGAAATATACAAATAGTCGTTGGACTGTGATAACCTTCCTTTAATCTATACGAACTAAGCATTCTATTTCGACGTCAGGATTATCGGGAAAATTCTTATCGTTGCTTCCTGAACTCTACGCCTCTGAAGCCCGGCCACCCCCGCGTGCCACCCCAAGTACACCCCTAATGACGTCATAGGACAGTGGCGCCAACAACTCTGCTCTGACGTCAGTCCTGAACATTGGGCAACCAAGTTACCTTTGCGCTATGAATTTCGCATTTCTCCTATTCTATTCCATGCGAAAAGAAAAAATGAGGGAAAAACATTTTTGCAGTATCTTGCTCTATTATCATTGTCAATCGGTTTCTTCCAGTTTTTATTCCATTCGTTAAAAAACGAACGAAGCATCGGTCAGAGTAGGGGCTTTGCATATATCGTGGTATTATCGAGTCGGCGTAAAGCAGTACCTCCGTCATCGATTCATCATGACGACAGCAATGACGATTCCACTCGCCATTCGTCACCTGAACTACAGTTGCAATTATGTTACATCAGCCTAGTATGTTTGTTCACTTCATTTTCCAACTTACGTGATAAATGCTATATCGGTCTCCTTTGCAATACCTTTTAACCTTTCGCGTCGTTTTCAAACCGCGATGAAATATTAGGTACGAGTTATTTTTAACTCGCATAACTATTCTTTTTTTCTCTAAATTTCTGGTCTTACGAAATTTTCGTATTCCTGAGTCATCGAAGGGTAACAGTTGTCGCATATTTCGAGAGAAAACACGGTTCCATCGGTAAATCGACTTTTCCAAGGTCCCATTTGCGCTTACGTTCGCACATCAAACTATTCGCACAATTCATTGCCAATGTCATGCAGAGTACGAAGAGATATAGAACTACGACAGTAACCGATTAAAATCTTTCATTTTTATAGACATTTTAACAATGCCTCGATACGTAATACGTTATAGAATGCTGCGAAATTAATAGCCCGCTCCAAAAATGTTATCACCGTTATTACCTACCGTGTAAAGCTGCGCAAACGGCTTGCTTCTAAAAACTTCCATAAATATCTCTTGAATGTTTATTACGATTGACGTTTGCGTGGTAGAGACAGCCGAATAAGGGTTATTATCTAGTAACAGAAACGATCGAAATTCCTGAATATCTCGACGAATAAAGCGAAATGAAAGCATCGAACATTCGAAGAAAGTTTGTTAGAGGATCTCGGCACTTGCCATTGATATTTCTTAATTGAGAAATAATGCGTTCGAGTATGACATCTTCGCTGTGTAAGTAAGAATTTACGTACGTACATTTGCACACGTACACTTGTGCTTACGTCGCATCCCGCTTTCTCGACGACTCATTGTCGACGATTCAGTGATATATACACACCGTTCTCACAAACGGACGGACAAACGAACGCGAATCCCTCTTTTTATTGTCGCGACGATGACGTCAATTCTCTCTAATCTCGGTGCTCATTTCCGAAAATTATGATAGTACCGGTAGGCCAACGTACCGTCGACGGACGTTTAGGACGATCATCGGTTTCCTGATTACGACCCTCCTGCCTTCTACAAACGATTTTGCCTTGTCGCTTACGGCTTTTCGTTTTGAAAATCAAACCACGATCACGTCGCCTTTCATTTAATATCATTCGTCGTTCATGTCGTAACGGTGCAAACGAGTTTCTTTTAAATAGAAAATCGTTTTCTTTGACGAGATTAAATCCGAAATAATCGGATATCGTGTCGAACGAGATACGACAAAAACAAATAATATTCCATATATATTTTACTAGTGCAATTTTAAAATCCCACATGGACACTATGATCCCTAACGATCGTATCTTACCGTGTTTTCCATTAGTTAGTTAGGAGAATTGGTTCTGTGGAAATAATGAACCCACCATCGATACTTGCCATACAAGGTGCTATATGTAATCATCGATGTTTTTGTTATCGATTTTCTCGGTTTTCATATAACGACCATGTTACGTAACGTTAACCAAGGTCGCGGTACAGGATTGTTTTTCCTATAAAAGTGACCTTACAATCCCGACACCTATGTCTTGTACATCGATCAAATCAACGATGTCGGTAATCGATTTCGGGCTAGGGTAAGAATAAAATCATCGGCATACCCTAACCTGTACAAATATACATACTTAGCGCAATAAATTATCCAAAGATAATTGGCATACAGATTTAACCTCATTTTTGCTTTAGAGTCATACTGTTTAGAGCATGTCTCGCGCTAGTCTATCTTTCGTTCGACCTACTTTGCACGATCAAAAACTAGCGGAAAAATAACTTTGCGAATGTTTACGTTCGTCACGTAAAAATATATCAAAATACGAAGCAGCACCGAGTAGACTTGGAGTATCAGAAGAAAGAACCTTGGGTGGAAGATACGCGTAGAGATCATAAATTTGCGAAGAATTCCTCGACCGAGTATCTCGGTAAATGTAAAACTAATAAGGGAAATCGTGGTGCTTAATGATGCTCGTATATATAAAACTCAAATGTTAATGTTTATTGCTGTAGAAGTGTAGTCAAAATATTTATTATACGAATATACAACACGTGCTAGAAGTATGAAAAGTGCAGTATGAATCGAGTGAAGGAATATCGGGATGGTTAATTAAAATATGATATTTTCGTCGTTTTCTTCGTTCTTTCTTCGCGAAGAACGTAGAAAAGACTACCATTCAAAGCACTGCAGACACGTTTAATTTTACACGATTGTTCTAATTCCATCGATCTTCCATTTCCGGCGCAACCGCTATGAAATTAATAATTTCTTACATACTCGTTTTCATTCGCAATTATAGTATACATTATTTATACGTTACGTAAGACCTAGTCAAGCATTCTCTGATATCGATTAAGTGAGATGTTGGGGCTGACGTATAGCAAGATAAATTACATAAAATAAATACAATGATACATACGATAATCTATCGAACATTCGCTAATTATAAGCAATTTATTTATCTAAAAAAATTGTCTTTTTTCTTGAATTTCTGATCTATTTGATATAGATCTACTTGTAAATATATAATATAAAATACGCGTAGCGATATAAAGTTCATCGAAAAGTCTTTTGCTATTGGCAAATCAACAGAGATCGATGTTCGCTCTCGATCGAATTGTGGTCTCTTATTAGCAACAAATCGTACGAATAAGTGTGCGTTAACAATGGACGTGGATGGCTTAAAGGTAACAAAGGAAGAAAAAGACTTAAAGCAACTTAAACTGAACGACGTTTAACGATACTCGTGGTTGACGAATATTCGTTCTTCTTTCATACGCGATTTAACGAGGTACAACGGCAACAGTCGGGACATGAGAATGACAGCATGTTACGATTACAGAGAAGAGGCACGATTTTCCAGAGGTTTTTAATCGTCTTCGTTGCCCCATTCGAAACTCTCTTCCCCGCCGGATGTTACCTCTTCGATTTTCGTCGATTCTTCCACGGCATTTCCGCCAGTCACGACTTTGCCTTCCGCTGCATCTGGTTCCTCGACGAAAGGATCCTCTGTCATATCAAAGTGTTCCTCCTCGTGCATGTCTTCTTCCTCGATCTTTGTAAAGGAAGAAGAAAAAACGAAAAGCACGATAGAAAGTTGGCGAAATGTAAAAATAACAGGTACACGTTTCTCAATGTCGATATTTACCCTGGTGTCGTCGTCTGTGACTGGATCGTAAGGCCTTTCCTCCCTCTCCTGATCGGTAAGATCGCACGTTAATACATCGTCGCAAGAATGATCGATATCTTTCACTTCGTCTGCATCGCCGAACGTGACATTCGCTAGCCTCTCCTCTTTCTCTTCTAGTTGACGAACCTTCTCCAGTTGTTCCTCCACGATCATTCGCTCCTGTTCCTTCAGCAAAGCCTCTACTTTAGCTTCTTCCAACTTCCTGAATAGGCAAAACGAAACGTCGCATCGTATATGACGTGCAATCTAAGGACACCTGTTTTCCTAGAAAATTATAACCCTGATTCGTAAATTACCGTTCTTGCTCGAGTATTCTTTCTGTTTCCAAACGAGCAGCTTCGATTTTCTCTTCCTCGGCTTGTCTCTCAGCCCCGGCTTGTTCCTGTTTGACAATCTCATCGAGATGAGCTACCCGTTCCTGTGCCGCTTGCAATGCCTCCCATGCCTTCAACTCTTCCGCTTCGAGTTTCACCCTTTCTTCCTCCGCAGCCTGTTTCCTCTCCTCGTCGCTCCTGTGATAAATCATCCAGGGAATTGAGGTGTTTTTAATATTTGGTACGAGGCACGAGTCATCGGTACCCTGCCAGTTCGCAAAAGATTCGAGTTCAACGGAGGTTGAGATTTTTGGCGAGCATATGGGTTACAGGCGGATTAGGAGGTTACTTGACCGAGTTCAATGTTAATGGTTTCGCGAATGGTCGTCAACTATTTCGATACCGTTATTTATACCACTTATTTGTTACATAACATTTTTGCTAATGATAGGTGCCAACATTATTACAGCTACGCACCTTGCCTCTTCGGCAGCTTTAACGAGGTACTGCTCTATTCTTTTGACCGCCTCCTCCTTGTCTTGTCTCACTGAAATTAATATCGCCTCGTTAAAATCGATGCTTTTTAATCGAAATGCTTAATCTCGAATCGAGTAGTTTGTGTCGCGTGCGATACGATACCATACATCTTTTAAAACCGAGCAAAGAATTATGCACGTTACGAAACGAATATCATGCAACATGACACAGATTGGGTAACATAGGTACATATATCATAACAACTATAATTATCTCGTTATATTTTATACTCGCCGGCTTATTCGGTATGCTAATCCATAATTTTTAAATCGTTACTCGGCACCTTTTTCGAGATAACATACCATTCTTATCCGCTGCCTGCTTTTCGGCTGTTTCTTCCGATTCACTTACAGCTTCCGTAATTTGAGGCTCTGAATTTGTTTCCGGTTTAGATTCTCCTTTAGATTCCAGCTCGGATACCGGCATCGGTTCTTCAACTGCTGCTGGTTGTGGTTCCTGTGGGGTTTCTGCAACGGGTTCCGTAACCTGTGATTCCGCGGTAGGTTCTGCCTCCAACGTCTTTTCAGGTTCTGCAACTGGTTCAGGTTCTGTCACGGATTCCAGTTTCTTAACTGGTTCGGATTCTTGTACAGGTTCCGGTTCTTTTACAGGCTCGGGTTCTTTTACGGGTTGCAATTCCTGTACAGGTTCAGGTTCAGGTTCTTTCACAGGCTCGGGTTCCTTCACGGGTTCCAGCTTCTGTACAGGTTCGGGTTCTTTCACAGGCTCGGGTTCTTTCACGGGTGCAGGTTCCTTCACAGGCTTGGCTTTCTTGGCAGATTTGGTTGCTTTTACGGGTTCTGGTTTCGGTTCTACTACGGCCTCTGGTTCTTTCGCGAGTTCAGGCTCTTTCACAGGTTCAGGTTCCTTTACAGCTTCCGGTGTAGGCTGTGCCTCTTTTACCGGTTCTGGCTCCTTTACAGGTTCCAACGCCTGAGCTTTGGCTGGCTCGCTTTTCGTTTCCTTCGTTTCGGCTTTTTCCCGCTTAGATCCACGTTTCTTTTCTGCTTTTGATTCCGTTCCATTGTCTGTTTTAACAGCTACAAGATAGATGGAACGATCACGTCGGCGTATTTTAATGGAACACGAAAACTTGCAATTTCACGAAGAATCGTACCTTTCCTCAGCGTTGACTCGTCCACGTCAGGTTGCAACGCCCGCGCTAAAATTTGTTAAACTACGTTAACGAGGATAACGAAATAACACGCACGAGTTGTATCTATCGACGAGTGTTAGACTTATGTTACTGACCCTTCCGTAACTCTCTGTCTGTCATCGGCAGATCTTGCGCTATAGAGGTATATGAAACATAAATATTCAATTAACGATAAGGAATCCCTGCGGGGCTAAATTTCTGTATCTGAAATAAGCACAATAGTAAACGCGACACGAAGCCGTGATTAGGAAGTTAGCTGGAGGAACATTCGGAAAAACATGTTTGTTAGCTCGACATGTGTACCGACATTGACACGAAGCTCCATAAACGCAAAGCGGATTAATATTCGGGCATACATACGATGGTGTGCGACCAATGAATTAGCTTATTAGGAAAATTCGAATTCGAGAGTATTGACGATGAAATTATTCCTGAAATCAATAATATTTGCTGTTACGACGAAATATTACGACGTAATACGATTTCCGTAGAAACGATGAATCGATTCGCTGTTCTCGTCTTGTTTCGATGTTGCGACTGCTTCCACACGTAGTCACCGTGGTTTGCGATGGTCAATTTGTAAAAAAAAGAATTAAAAGAGTAAAGGCACGGTGTACTTAACATCGTGGTTCCACCGCATTCGTTCCTTCGATGAGAATGGGACACTCGTTTGTGTTACGATTTTCATTAGAATTATATTTGGATAACTCTCGCCGCACGAGGGGAATTCGTGCGAGACACTTTTGCCTCTTTTAATGCAAGATTTTACGATGCTGCGATATCATTCTTGTCTTTATAATATCGCTGTTGTTACTATTAAAATTAATGTTGTTCTCTGAACAACCGAAAAGCACTCCACTTCAGAAACAAAATGTCAGCCGGCCTGATTATTAGAAATGTAAAACACGTAAGGGAGCTTACCTCGAAATAACGCATTCACTCGCTAGCCAGTTCTCCTAATTTTCCGATATTTTGTGTAAGGAAAACAATTGACGGTGCCGTTTTAATCGTCGGTTATGTTTATTTTATTTAGACACTTCTTTGGCAGGATCGGACATATTTAACGATACCAAACGTAATAACGAACATGTTAATGTCGAAATATAACGAATACGTTTCACTCGAATCGCGCTTTCACGTGGATTATACTCGATCAGACCGGTAGAAACGATACGATTACTCGTAACAGCTATTACGGAGTTACGATGAATCGCAGCTGCCGATAAAATCGACACGAAAGGATAATTTTTATAATGAAATCTACAATGATCGATCTCGAGTTGATAGTCTGGGCAGAAACGTTTCCGGGAAAGATTTCAAAGGTAATCCATTTTAGACGGTGAAACGTGCAAATGATCTCGAGCGCAGAATCGTGTGCTCGTGTGCTTGCTGGTTAAGAGCCTGAATTATTCGTCGATTTAGAAATTGTAACGGTATTTAACGCGAGCGTAGTCATTCCTCGGCGGGTTCCTCCTTTTCTTTCTCTTCCTCCTCCTTCTTTTTCATTTTCGTCGGATCTTCGTAGAGCTCTGGAATCCGATTCCTCCATCCCTTGCCTGAAACGTTCAAAAAAGCCGAACTGGTTCTTCTGCCATTTTTACCCGAGTCTACGTGTCCCAGTCATCTGGTTCTGCCTGACACTGGAGTCTGCCTTCGTGTAAAATCTTCCTCTCTTTTCAGTTTTCAGTTTTAACCCGCATTCCCCGATTGCCGTTTATTCCGTCAGTGAGCGCGAATCGGGATCACGTGCTCGTGACACGTGAATCAAGGATGAATAAAGAAAGAAAGAAAGAAAGAAAGAAAGAAAGAAAGAAATGAAAAGAAAAGATAACGAAACCGTTCGACATGGCATAAACTAGAAAAAAATAACAGGACAATGCTTTGTCTCACACCTTCGTCGCTACGTATATACTTAATTAGACACAATATATAACAGAAATATATAGCCACGGACAAAAAAACGAGGAAAAAAAGATAAAGAGGAGACTACGTAACGAACGAGGAAAAAATACGCTAAAATACAAGAATAACACAGCACAGCAAAAATTGTCAGGTAGAGCGAATCAATGGCAATCCATCCAAAAAAGAGAAGAAAAAGTAGAAAACCGAGCGGGAAAGAAAAAACCAAAAAAAGGTACACACAACGGCGTCATGTGGCCGCTTTTATTTTCCAGAATTTTCTTCAAAATATATTTGATAATGAAAGGCGAGAAAGGGCAATGTCGAATAACGACGGTTCTTGACACGTTCCATCGTCGACGTGGAACGATATGATACCAGCGAATCGAGTTGCATTTCGCGACAATTATTCGTCATTAAACCTTTCTCGCTGTAAAATAACTACTACTCCTACGTGTTTCGTGTTCGAATTCAGTGGAAAACATTCGTTCGTACCGTCCGTTTGATATAGACTTGATCGCAAAGGAAAAGTAATACATTTTCGTCCGTGTCCCAATTATCGTGTTCGTAATCGTCATAGTGATCGTCGGTATAACGAAATTACTCACAGGCGTTAGCCGCCGCCTCGCGGTTCTTGCTGTAGTAACTCAGAAAATTCACATCGTTTTTGATATCGGAAGGACGTAAATCGGCAACCTTGAAGTAGGGTTTCCTGACAGACTGTGGCTTGCCGGCGACGTATTTAACGCACGACAGATTACCGAAGTTACCTCGATCGGGCACTTCGTACCAGGAAACCGGCTCTATCATGTCCTTCTTAGCGTTGTTCTTGCCGGAGATCAGTCTTCGCACGTAATCCCCGCTACGCATACGTTCTGGCACGATCTCTTCCGCGAAGTCGCTAAAAATCAAACGATACGTATTACCATGTCGTCGACGAATACACCTCGAAATGTCGACCGACAGTTCGATCGTCTAACGTATGCTTAGAATCGCTAGTTTACCGCTGCTCTCGTTCTAACCGCATAACGATCGCTGCGTTAAATACCTTGCTGCGGCTCGTGGAATGAAGACGTGAACTCGTCGCAGAAGGGAATCCACTCTCGCACGTATTTCCCTCGCCTCGTCGTCGAAGTACTGCGAAGAGAGACACGTAAAATATAGGTCGAACGATGGACCACTCTCTTGCGAGAGAAATTAGTAGGTATTTACTACGATCAGTTCTTTATTCGGTTAATCCTGCTAAATCGATAATCGATAATCGATAAATTATATCGCGTAGCTGAGAATCGCGAGAAAGTCGTGACACGAGGATATGAATCTCGCGTTAGATTAAATTATATCGCGTAGCTGAGAATCGCGAGAAAGTCGTGACACGAGGATATGAATCTCGCGTTAAACATGCTTCGTAAGTAGTGGCTAGTTTCGTTGAAAGGCAAAATTGAAACGGAACGTTCGCAGAGTGAAGTGCGACTCGATCGTTAATCGCAAAAATATAAAAGCTCGATCTTTAGATGTCCATAAAATGACGACGCGATTCCGCCGAACGAGGATGCCAGATGTGTCTCGAGGAAGATGCGTTGATATCGTGAAGAGATGCGACGACGAGAATGATCGGTGATGCGACGTGTCGATGGCATGGATGATGACTGGATGATGACACTCATGCTAATGATGCCACGAATGATGAGGCGGTTTTACGCCGAACGAATATCACGAGAGACGTGGCAGACTTACGATGTGATCCTTTGATTGAAGATACTTTTCCGTGTAGGATTCGGTGGATGGTCTTGTCAGGTTGCGTATCCTGTTGATCTCAGCTGCGAGGACGCTGGGACGTACACGCGCATGAACTCTTATCGGTATCAGACTGCCACCATGGTACACAGTATGGTACGGCATGTGGATTACAGTCACGAGCCGTTTATGAGCCACGTATGGCATGCGGGGAATGCTTCTCAACTAGAGGCACGAACTCTGCTTTACTAATTCGTCGACTAATCGTTACGTTCCCAGCGGCATCAGCGACAATTAGCTTCGTGCAAGCGTACTTCTCTCAAGCTTGCAGCAGCTTTTTCTAAGCGTCCGATTTTCCTCACTCTCTCTCTCTCTCTCTCTCTCCCTTTCTCTCGTATCCTCTCTATGTTTTCCTCTGCTTTTCACCATTCAATCTTATCGACGTTCGAGCTGTTAGCAGCGGTAGGCAATCTGTTAGATAATAACGATCGTCGTGATTGCGACATGGAGCAATACTTGGGCAATTGCAGCGATAAGTAGACATGGTAAAGCGTTGACCTGTATGATTGCGCTAAGGAAAATCGATGAACGTGCACGCGATACTTGGATATTTTATTCAACGATGATTGCGAAAATGAGTCTGGCGATAGACGAGTTTGATTAATCGAGGAGGATAAGCTCGATTGAATTTCAGCAATCGATATCGCACAGCGATGGGTAAATATTATGCGTCGATGAACGATGGTTTAGTAGCGCGTATGAAAGAAGCAGAAAAGCGTCGTACTGGTGTGCATACAAAGCAAATTTGATAAAATAGAAATGCAGAAGAGAAAGGAGACTATAAAGCTGAGGCAAATCGACGAAAACGTACCGTCGAAAAGATCAGAAACATTTTCGTTGGAAAATTTGACAGTGTCGCAATTAGATTTCGCGATCGCACTTGTCGCATTTCGTATTTGCAAATTTAATATCGCGAACATTTCGCAAGCGAGTTACTGTGTTGTCCATTAGCGTGAATTCCATGCTACTTACCTGAAGAATCGTGGAGATCGGTAAGGTAATCGGTCGATCCTGCGCTCCCGTTTTCGTTGTATTTATAGAGTTGAATGTTTTGTGTGTTTCGTTTAAACGATTTTCGACGATATTCGGCGTAATCCGACGGCGGCGGGGGACGAGGAGTCACGTAGGAAGCAGAATAAATAGAAAGAAGAAGAACAACACCCAGTTAGTAATGTTCGCAGTACAGTATCCTTTTCGGCACTCTTTTTTTTAAGTTTTTGTTTATTTATTCCTTTATTTCCTTGTTTACACACGTGCATGTTATCAAATACCGATCGTCGGTCGAATTAATCGTGTACTTTCGACAAAGAGCGATGCATAACGGAAAGAAGAAGAAGACGAAGTAGAAGAAGAAGCAAGGGAATGTGTACCTTCGGCGAGAGGAAGTGGTAAAACAAATCGTATGAATCTTCCATCGTACGCGAGTAAGAAATTTGGCCGATTGTCGCGTTGTGTGTCTATCGAGATTGGTTTAGATGTTAGTCACGGTTAGCACTTCGGTACACGTCATTTTCATTAACGTAGTTTAGTATAACGTACCAACGCATAAGCGGAACACTCGCATCGTATTCAAACGTAATAAGTATAAGTGGCGATTTATCTTCGTGATTTAATTCCATTGCAAAGATATTCGTAACGCGTTCTCTTCCATTAATTCGTATTATCATTGCACACGCTAGGTAAGAAACAAAACTATGCTAGATAGGATAAACGAAACATCTGATTCGCTATGCGAAAGCAAAAAAAAACACACGTACAATCGATATTTGGAGAGAAACGGAGTATAAAACACGTCCTACATCGAATGCATCGGAGAGAATTAATAAAAAATATAGATTTGCGAAACAAATATAGCCGTACTTTCGTTTATGTTATAATCGTTCGTATGGTAACAAAGATTTACAGAAACATCGATACAATATTCATCGCGTTGTCCGTCGATGCGGTATCGTACTACTTAAAGTGTCACGCGTGTTCAACTATTTCTTATACCTCGTCAATTGGCGTGTTCAATTTCAAAACATCTAAATGCAGCTACAACATTTATTCTCGCAATAATATATATTACATGCATCGTATAACAATGACACTTGGACGATACAAGTAAAGGAGAAGCTAAACCGTCTTCCTATCGATTGTTCCTATTTAAAGATACATTGTTCGAATCGCATATGCAGTTACTCGAGTAATGGAAAAATAGGAAGACGATTCTTCCGTTTCACCGAAATTAATCTTCGCGTGTCAGCCCGATGTTCAGGGTGTAATTGAAACGGTGGTCGAACGGTTGTCTCGTTAAGATCGGTGAAACGAAAGTATCGAAAGCCCTCGGCCGGGAATTTAGACGCGATAGGAGAAATGGCGGTAAGTGGTGCCGCCAGGTAAACGACCGGAAGTGTGGGACTCGTAAGAGGAATGATAGCTTCCAGGACCGCCGCCGGTCGATGTCCTAGTCGACCTCTCGGTCGAGTACGATCCGTACGGTCCGCTCTCCCTCTTCATGACGTTCTCTTCGGTGTAGCTAGACCTCTGCGGACGGCGGCTGTACGGATCCGAAGAGGAGGAGGAACTCGACGAGCTGGTGTTGGTGTAGGCATAGCTGTACTGCTCTTGAGCAGCCCTCACCCCGGCTTCCGGATAGTCACGGACCACATAATGACGAGGCGTCTATAGATTCGGGTTACATAAGGTCAACAATGTGGAGAACAGGCGTTTCCGGAGAACAGAACTCGATTTCTTTATCGAAAAATCAAAACGCGTCGCACGTTCGTCATCTTTCCGATGTCGTTTTCCCAGTTCAAGTCGAAAATAGATCGGTTATTATTTTACTTTCCCCGTCGAAAAAGGAGAAATGAAAAATAAACATGGCCGATCTCGAAGGTTGCGAGCTTCTCGAGTGGCAGAGTTTGATTCGTCGCGCGTTAATTCTCGAAAATCGATACACGGTGGAACATCGATACGAACGTTTCTGGATTTTAATTAATTTGGAAGGTGAGTTTTGATAAGCTCTGTTCTCCGTTTCGGAATAACGTGTATTGGAGAAAGGGACATTGCGTGTCACGGAATAGTAAGGGGTACTTGGCTCGATTCGTCTTACCCTCTTACCGTTCCACGTCATATCGTTTAAAACGACATTCGATCTAGACACGATTCATTAATCATCGACCGTTGCCAATGTTACTCTCGACGATCGAAACGAATCGTTGAACGGGTGACTTTTGGGAGGAAATCGAGAACGTTAGGTTTGGGTTAATGTGAAACTACAACTTAGCTATGTTACAATGCGGAAGAAGAAAGTAAAAGGATCGCTAAGATGATTCGCGATGATATATCGAACTATCTGTAGACACACAACGTGCGGGCCAATTATAAACGTAGAGCGGTACACGTATGCATTAATAATGTCTCCTTGCCGAGATATTCAGGACACTCTAGAGTGCAACGTTGAGCAACTGAATTCGCCCTTGCCAAGAAACACATGGATAACGTAACACGATAGTGTGTACGTTATGTTCGTGTTCTTTGCCCATATGCACGAGTGCATCTCGGTGTCTCGTTTCGACGTCAGTTTTCGACCTAAAAACTTTGTTCACGGTCTCTTTCAACTTCGCTCGACCATTGATCTCTAGAAAGCTTAACCACTTCCGACCATCGCAAATGCCCGATATAAGATAAATAAATTTCCCAGGCGCCAATAATATTATAGCACAAATATACATCACCGGTTTTCTCCCTTTTCCTATACTAACGGTACAGCTTAGGTGCCATTATTATAAAACAGGGTATTGTTCAACTCGGGAGGTCTAGCTTATCCGTAGACGTGTCTTGGGAACGAATCCAGTAAACACGCCTTTCGAGATCGAAGCACTTTATTTGCTCGACATGCATACAAAGGAAACGAAAAGTATTGTAACTCTTCGTGATTTTGGAAAACAAGTTGTTTGTCTGTGTGAAAGCCTGTTCGTGTTTGCTAAAACGAAAAAAAAAAAAAAAAGAAAAAGAAAGAAAAAATAATCAGAAAAATATCAGCTTTATCGTATTATAAAAAAAGCCTGAGAGGAAATCATCGATCACGAGGCTCGAATTTGAATCGTAATTAATATTCCTTTAGTCTAAGCCCAAACAAAATTCGCGTTACGACAAATCCATAAATTTACCGTGTAACACGCTAATTTAATTTTTAGATCCTCTGGATTAACTCGATTATCCGAATATTCAAAACGGAACTAACTTCTACGAAGCAAGGTATCAAAATGTTTCTCAGTCATGACGATTTCTCGGATTGTCGTTTCACAAAGTGGCATATACATCGATTAGGTATCGTAGGTTCAGAGGTTGCTAAAATCGGTACCAAGAAGGCGTTTGAAGCGCCATCAATATCTTGGTATGGCCACTAGCAGTAGGGGCGACGTGTCTTTTAGTAGTCGATTGCCTGGAAAGTACTCCTTTCCCGAAAACGTGTCCCTTGGTTGCCAATTCAGTCGCGGCGTCCAGGCTGACCTTTGATACTGCACCACCGTCCACCAGCTGACGAGCATGATCTTCTTTCGCGGGGTTCTTACCACGCACAACACCTTCCTTATCCTTCAGGGTAACATACTGATAAAATTCCTTTTTCGGATCTTGTTTCTTGCGACCCCAAACGGTGAACGGTTCAGGTACCAAGGACGGTCGCGGAACAAACGGCACTTTTTCCCACGGGAAGTAGTCCTGTTTCTGTAAATTTCATCAGGTTCGAGATGCGTTTAACATCTGCCCCGTTCAATCGTTTCCTTTTCCCTATCCGGGATCGTTTTCCCTTTTCGTCGAACGTCGATCGAAAACTTCGTTCCTTTCGATGTCTTCACTTCCACACCATTCTTCCGTATTACCGCTACGTTATTGCGTATCGCTCGCCGATATTTCGCTAGTGAAAATCGTGATATTTGCATTTGCATGTAAAGAATGTGCGTTCGTCATCGCAGTTACGTTGAGTAGAAGGGAAACGTACGTATTATCTTCTTTCTTATCCCCGCGACGATTCTTCACCCGAGCTTATTTCGTGCCACAGTCACAGATACGTGTTTCATATCCTTGTGCAAAAATAGATCGAAGCAATATGAATGGTATAGAAGGAACGCAACACCCGCGCTCTCATATTCGCCTCCGCACATTCCGATTCGTTGATCGAGATTTTTACGCCAACCCCTCTTTATATCGTGTCCGCAAATACACTCGTGCCAAACGATTTTCTTTCCCTTTAAATATTTTCGTTCAATCATCGTGCCTTTGTATATATCTTTGCCCGTATATCTAGACGTCGCTGCATATCTAGGTATATTTTTAGAACTCGTGACTCTCCATGGAGAGAACCTTTCTGTTTCTTAACCGTGACGAAAAGCACGGGTCGTCTAAATATCCTTCCTTCCTAGAATCGTTATTTCCAGAGCTAATTATAACGCGAGAACAGAGAATTCTCTCCATCTGCTTCCGTTTCGTTAGGGCGGAAAGAGGTCCGATAAAAATAGGTCGGATTATATTTGATACCGATTAGAATCATTTTCAGCGAGATTCACGAGATATTAGGAAACACGAGCTACTGTGACACTATGTTTGCAAAGTAAATATGGCCAGCAGAAATCACGTATGAATTTCTGTGACGAATTTTAGACCTCGTGGTGGGAGTGAACGTCGCTGGTACGTCGTGAGTCTAAATTAGGGCAGAGTAACGCAACACCGATGCTCACAAATCCCCTCTACTGAAACGAAGAAAGACGGGAAGTATCTTAATAACATCTTCAACCACCGAAAGACGTTTCCTCGTGTCTGTCGTTTCATCGACCTCTTTGTCATTCAAATCGTTCGAGATGCTCGAGTTAAAGGCCTCGGCGAAGATCTTTCGAACATAGTTAGAATTACTGAAGAGTTAGGTATTTAGGTCAGCTTTTTAGCTGTACCATTGATCCATGATCGACAATGAAACGGTCCGATAATCCAAATTGCCGCAGAAAACCATGGAAAAATGTGGTTGCAAAAACTTTTAGCAAATTTCCTCCATAAATTATTCCTTTCGTTACTCCGAATTTATAACTTACTCGGTCACAGTTGTGCCTCATAATTTGTTCAGTTACATTTCTAGCTATGCTCTGCCCGATTGGGTTTTCTCGTTCGTAGACTTGTCGTTCCAAATACGTTTTCCTGTTCACGGATCCAAAATTTGCCGGGTCGCGCGGCATCTAAGTTTAACGCGACAGAGTCCCGGAAAATGGCTGCAACGCTATGAATAGGCTTTTCTCTAATTCCTTTGCTCGCAAATCGCTACTTATATCGGTTTCCAAAATTATTCGCCGAAAGACGAAAAGGAGTTGGACCACTTCAAACTCTCGGATCCAGCTTCTATATAGATTTCGAGTAGGAAGTTAACGAGACATGCCGTGATAAAAAGAAAAGCGATATCGTATCGAAGTAAAACGTATTTCAAAAATGAAAACCTAACGAGTCGCTTTGTTGAACGAATTTCGTTATTCGTTACTCGATTCGAACTCGTATCAGAAATTCTCCTATCATTTATCTGATAAACGAAGAATTGGCACAAAGAGGTACATAAAACATACAATTGATACATAGTCGATCAAACCCTTGTTACTTTAGGGTATAACATATACGTACATACAAAACAGGTTCAAAACGAGCACAGTGAGGGTGTTCTTGAAAACAAATCATTCAACAGGTATCTTTTCCGTCCGTGTAATTTGACGGGTAGCTCGTGTCAGAGCTTATTTGGTACAGGTACAAATTAATTCCGTAAACTGGAGGTTATTACCGTGCAATTGCACGTCTAACTCTTCTAATTGATACTCGACGCACACTTGATCCGTATTGTTAAGTGTGCGCGTTAATAGAAGTGTACATTGTACTAAGATCGCTGTCAATCGTGCAATCGACTGGTACTAAATATTCATTTGACTTCTGGGAGACACCGAGTGCATGTTTCAAGGCTTGCAAAACTGTTAAACAGTAACAGTGATAACAGTAACAACGGTAGTAAGAGCAAATAATAATAATGGTCGGAATACAGTGTGGAAGTAGAGACTTCGAAATGCATCGAATTCGATCCGTCGACAGCACCAACGATCCGTTTAGATCGCGTTTGTATTGTGCTTGATATCATGCCTGTCGTTGATCGATTTCGTGAACGAACGGATGATCAAGGAGTGTCATTCTATCGATCGTTGAAGAGTCAATGTCTCGCCGTTTTCTAACAAACGCGATATATCGTTAAACGCGAAAGGCCAGGCAAATTATAGACAGATGTTCGAGGAACGTAAGAGAAATTACGATCGAAAGGGTGTAAAACATTGACTCTGGATCGAATAAAGTCCGAACAAGGGTGGCTCGGTTAAAGTGTTTCCGTGTCACACTCGACG